>NC_057811.1:25089815-25304282 GCF_018294505.1 Triticum aestivum | reverse complement strand
CAGTGCCACGGGGGCTGTAACCTCAAACGGGGCGTTGACCATATCAGTAGTGGTCGTGAGCGTATCTGGGGTCAGCTCGGTGGTTGCCTCCATCTTCTTGGAGCTCTCTGTCTCGTGGGGATCAGCCTCCCGCGTCTGCTCCAATATTGGCAGATCTTTGCCTGGTTCTCCTTGGTCCATCATGAAACTGACGAATACTAGGAGACCACTGAAAGGAAAACACAATCGCAATGACAATGAAACAAAAAAGAGAGTGAGGATCGGTTACTGCTTTGCAAAAGTTCTTTTTTTCTCTGAACGAAAATATACCAACATCACGGATCCGCTTACCTTCCCTTCGTTCGGAGAGAAGAACAGTGGCAGATGCGAGTGTTGGAAATATGCCCTAGAGGCAATAATAAATGGTTATTATTATATTTCTTTGTTCATGATAATTGTCTATTGTTCATGCTATAATTGTGTTATCCGGAAATCGTAATACATGTGTGAATGCATAGACCACAACATGTCCCTAGTGAGCCTCTAGTTGACTAGCTCGTTGATCAACAGATAGTCATGGTTTCCTGACTATGGACATTGGATGTCATTGATAACGGGATCACATAATTAGGAGAATGATGTGATGGACAAGACCCAATCCTAAGCATAGCTCAAAGATCGTGTAGTTCGTTTGCTAGAGCTTTTCCAATGTCAAGTATCTTTTCCTTAGACCATGAGATCGTGTAACTCCCGGATACCGTAGGAGTGCTTTGGGTGTGCCAAACGTCACAACGTAACTGGGTGACTATAAACGTGCACTACGGGTATCTCTGAAAGTGTCTGTTGGGTTGCCACGGATCGAGACTGGGATTTGTCACTCCGTCTGACGGAGAGGTATCTCTGGGCCCACTCGGTAATGCATCATCATAATGAGCTCAATGTGACTAAGGAGTTAGTCACGGGATCATGCATTACGGTACGAGTAAAGAGACTTGCCGCTAACGAGATTGAACAAGGTATTGGGATACCGACGATCGAATCTCGGGCAAGTAACATACCGATTGACAAAGGGAATTGTATACGGGATTGATTGAATCCTCGACATCGTGGTTCATCCGATGAGATCATCGTGGAACATGTGGGAGCCAACATGGGTATCCAGATCCCGCTGTTGGTTATTGACCGGAGAGGTGTCTCGGTCATGTCTGCTTGTCTCCCGAACCCGTAGGGTCTACACACTTAAGGTTCGGTGACGCTAGGGTTGTAGAGATATTAGTATGCGGAAACCCGAAAGTTGCTCGGAGTCCCGGATGAGATCCTGGACGTCACGAGGAGTTCCGGAATGGTCCGAAGGTGAAGAATTATATATAGGAAGTCCAGTTTCGGCCATCGGGAAAGTTTCGGGGGTTATCGGTATTGTATCGGGACCACCGGAAGGGTCCCGGGGGTCCACCGGGTGGGGCCACCTATCCCGGAGGGCCCCATGGGCTGAAGTGGGAAGGGAACCAGCCCTTAGTGGGCTGGGGCGCCCCCTTGGGCCTCCCCCTGCGCCTAGGGTTGGAAACCCTAGGGGTGGGGGCGCCCCCCCTTGGCTTGTGGGGGAAGCCACCTCCCCCCCTTTGGCCGCCGCCCCCCCATGCAGATGGGATCTCCAGGGCCGGCGCCCCCCAGGGGGCCTATATATAGTGGGGGGGAGGGAGGGCAGCAACACCACAGCCCCTGGCGCCTCCCTCTCCCCCTGCAACACCTCTCCCTCTCGCAGAAGCTTGGCGAAGCCCTGCCGAGATCCCGCTACATCCACCACCATGCCGTCATGCTGCTGGATCTCCATAAACCTCTCCTTCCCCCTTGCTGGATCAATAAGGAGGAGACGTTGCTGCTCCGTACGTGTGTTGAACGCGGAGGTGCCGTCCGTTCGGCACTCGGTCATCGGTGATTTGGATCACGGCGAGTACGCCTCCATCAACCCCGTTCACTTGAACGCTTCCGCTCGTGATCTACAAGGGTATGTAGATGCACTCCTTTCCCCTCGGTGCTA
The DNA here is from genome assembly GCF_018294505.1 of Triticum aestivum. Classification (NCBI taxonomy): domain Eukaryota; kingdom Viridiplantae; phylum Streptophyta; class Magnoliopsida; order Poales; family Poaceae; genus Triticum; species Triticum aestivum. The sequence goes on along the minus strand of NC_057811.1, from coordinate 25,302,265 downwards.
GTATACTCCATAGATGGATCTTGGTGATGCGTAGGATTTTTTTAAAAAAAATTCTGCTACGATCCCCAACAGTGGCATCATGAGCCAGGCCTATGCGTAGTTACTATGCACGAGTAGAACACAAAGCAGTTGTGGGCATAGATGTTGCCAATTCTTCTTGCCGCTACTAGTCTTATCTTGTTTCGGCGGTATTGTGGGATGAAGCGGCACGGACCGACCTTACACGTACGCTTACGTGAGACAGGTTCCACCGACTGACATGCACTAGTTGCATAAGGTGGCTAGCGGGTGTCTGTCTCTCCCACTTTAGTCGGAACGGATTCGATGAAAAGGGTCCTTATGAAGGGTAAATAGAAATTGGCATATCACGTTGTGGTTCTACGTAGGTAAGAAACGCTCTTGCTAGAAACCTATACAAGCCACGTAAAAACTTGCAACAACAATTAGAGGACGTCTAACTTGTTTTTGCAGCATGTGCCTTGTGATGTGATATGGCCAGAAGATGTGATGAATGATATATGTGATGTATGAGATTGATCATATTCTTGTAATAGGAATCACGACTTGCATGTCGATGAGTATGACAACCGACAGGAGCCATAGGAGTTGTCTTTATTTTTTGTATGACCTGCGTGTCATTGAATAACGCCACGTAAATTACTTTACTTTATTGCTAAACGCGTTAGCCATAGAAGTAGAAGTAATCGTTGGCGTGACAACTTCATGAAGACACAATGATGGAGATCATGATGATGGAGATCATGGTGTCATGCCGGTGACGAAGATGATCATGACGCCCCGAAGATGGAGATCAAAGGAGCAAAATGATATTGGCCATATCATGTCACTATTTGATTGCATGTGATGTTTATCATGTTTTGCATCTTATTTGCTTAGAACGACGGTAGTGAGTAAGATGATCCCTTATAATAATTTCAAGAAAGTGTTCCACCTAACTGTGCACCGTTGCGAAGGTTCGTTGTTTCGAAGCACCACGTGATGATCGGGTGTGATAGATTCTAACGTTCGCATACAACGGGTGTTGACGAGCCTAGCATGTACAGACATGGCCTCGGAACACACGCAATACACTTAGGTTGACTTGACGAGCATAGCATGTACAGACATGGCCTCGGAACACGGAAGACCGAAAGGTCGAGCATGAGTCATATAGAAGATACGATCAACATGGAGATGTTCACCGATCTTGACTAGTCCGTCTCACGTGATGATCAGACACGGCCTAGTTAACTCGGATCATGTTTCACTTAGATGACTAGAGGGATGTCTATCTGAGTGGGAGTTCATTGAATAATTTGATTAGATGAACTTAATTATCATGAACTTAGTCTAAAATCTTTACAATATGTGTTGTAGATCAAATGGCCCACGTTGTCCTCAACTTCAACGCATTCCTAGAGAAAACCAAGCTGAAAGATGATGGCAGTAACTATACGGACTGGGTCCGGAACCTGAGGATCATCCTCATAGCTGCCAAGAAAGATTATGTCCTAGAAGCACAGCTAGGTGAAGCACCAATCCCAGAGAACCAAGACGTTATGAACGCTTGGCAATCACGTGCTGATGATTACTCCCTCGTTCAGTGCGGCATGCTTTACAGCTTAGAACCGGGTCTCCAAAAGCGTTTTGAGAAACATGGAGCATATGAGATGTTCGAAGAGCTGAAAATGGTTTTCCAAGCTCATGCCCAGGTCGAGAGATATGAAGTCTCCGACAAGTTCTTTAGCTGTAAAATGGAGGAAAATAGTTCTGTAAGTGAGCACATACTTAGAATGTCTGGGTTACACAACCGCTTGTCTCAGCTGGGAGTTAATCTCCCGGATGACGCGGTCATTGACAGAATCCTCCAGTCGCTTCCACCAAGCTACAAGAGCTTTGTGATGAACTTCAATATGCAGGGGATGGAAAAGACCATTCCTGAGGTATATTCAATGCTGAAATCAGCGGAGGTGGAGATCAGAAAGGAACATCAAGTGTTGATGGTGAATAAAACCACTAAGTTCAAGAAAGGGTCCTTATGAAGGGTAAATAGAAATTGGCAAATCACGTTGTGGTCATACGTAGGTAAGAAACGTTCTTGCTAGAAACCTACAAACCACGTAAAAACTTGCAACAACAATTAGAGGACGTCTAACTTGTTTTTGCAGCAAGTGCTATGTGATGTGATATGGCCAGAAGATGTGATGAATGATATATGTGATGTATGAGATTGATCATATTCTTGTAATAGGAATCACGACTTGCATGTCGATGAGTATGACAACCGGCAGGAGCCATAGGAGTTGTCTTTATTATTTTGCATGACCTGCGTGTCATTGAATAACGCCATGTAAATTACTTTACTTTGTTGCTAAACGCGTTAGCCATAGAAGTAGAAGTAATCGTTGGCGTGACGACTTCATGAAGACACAATGATGGAGATCATGATGATGGAGATCATGGTGTCATGCCGGTGACGAAGATGATCATGGTGCCCCGAAGATGGAGATCAAAGGAGCATAATGATATTGGCCATATCATGTCACTATTTGATTGCATGTGATGTTTATCATGTTTTTGTATCTTATTTGCTTAGAACGACGGTAGCAAGTAGGATGATCCCTTATAATAATTTCAAGAAAGTGTTCACCCTAACTGTGCACCGTTGCGAAGGTTCGTTGTTTCGAAGCACCACATGATGATCGGGTGTGATAGATTCTAACGTTCGAATACAACGGGTGTTGACGAGCCTAGCATGTACAGACATGGCCTCGGAACACACGCAATACACTTAGGTTGACTTGACGAGCCTAGCATGTACAGACATGGCCTCGGAACACGGAGGACCGAAAGGTCGAGCGTGAGTCGTATAGAAGATACGATCAACATGGAGATGTTCACCGATTTTGACTAGTCCGTCTCACGTGATGATCGGACACGGCCTAGTTAAACTCGGATCATGTTTCACTTAGATGACTAGAGGGATGTCTATCTAAGTGGGAGTTCATTAAATAATTTGATTAGATGAACTCAATTATCATGAACTTAGTCTAAAATCTTTACACTATGTCTTGTAGATCAAATGGCCAACGTTGTCCTCAATTTCAACGCGTTCCTAGAGAAAACCAAGCTGAAAGATGATGGCAGCAACTATACGGACTGGGTCCGGAACCTGAGGCTCATCCTTATAGTAGCCAAGAAAGATTATGTCTTAGAAGCACCGCTAGGTGATGCACCAATCCCACAGAACCAAGACGTTATGAACGCTTGGCAATCACGTGCTGATGATTACTCCCTCGTTCAGTGCGGCATGCTTTACAGCTTAGAGCCGGGTCTCCAAAAGCGTTTTGAGAAACATGGAGCATATGAGATGTTCGAGGAGCTGAAACTGGTTTTTCAAGCTCATGCCCGGGTCGAGAGATATGATGTCTCCGACAAGTTCTTCAGCTGTAAAATGGAGGAGAACAGTTCTGTTAGTGAGCACATACTCAGAATGTCTGGGTTGCACAACCGCTTGTCTTAGCTGGGAGTTAATCTCCCGGATGACGCGGTCATTGACAGAATCCTCCAGTCGCTTCCACCAAGCTACAAGAGCTTTGTGATGAACTTCAATATGCAGGGGATGGAAAAGACCATTCCTGAGGTATATTCAATGCTGAAATCAGCGGAGGTGGAGATCAGAAAGGAACATCAAGTGTTGATGGTGAATAAAACCACTAAGTTCAAGAAAGGCAAGGGTAAGAAGAACTTCAAGAACCAGTTGCCGGGAAGAAGTCAAAGAATGGACCCAAGCCTGAGACTGAGTGCTTTTATTGCAAGGGAAGTGGTCACTGGAAGCGGAACTGCCCCAAATACTTAGCGGACAAGAAGGCCGGCAACACCAAAGGTATATGTGAATATACATGTGATTGATGTGTACCTTACCAGTACTCGTAGTAGCTCCTGGGTATTTGATACCGGTGCGGTTGCTCATATTTGTAACTCAAAACAGGAGCTGCGGAATAAACGGAGACTGGCGAAGGACGAGGTGACGATGCGCGTCGGGAATGGTTCCAAGGTCGATGTGATCGCCGTCGGCACGCTACCTCTGTATTTACCCACGGGATTAGTTTTAAACCTCAATAATTGTTATTTAGTGCCAGCTTTGAGCATGAACATTGTATCTGGATCTCGTTTAATTCGAGATGGCTACTCATTTAAATCCGAGAATAATGGTTGTTCTATTTATATGAGAGATATGTTTTATGGTCATGCCCCGCTGGTCAATGGTTTATTCTTGATGAATCTCGAACGTGATGTTACACATATTCATAGTGTGAATACCAAAAGATGTAAAGTTGATAACGATAGTCCCACATACTTGTGGCACTGCCGCCTTGGTCATATTGGTGTCAAACGCATGAAGAAGCTCCATGTAGATGGACTTTTGGAGTCTCTTGATTACGAATCATTTGACACGTGCGAACCATGCCTCATGGGTAAGATGACAAGACTCCGTTCTTCGGAACAATGGAGCGAGCAACCAACTTATTGGAAATCATACATACTGATGTGTGCGGTCCAATGAGTGTTGAGGCTCGCGGTGGCTATTGTTATGTTCTCACTCTCACTGATGATTTAAGTAGATATGGGTATGCCTACCTAATGAAACACAAGTCTGAGACCTTTGAAAAGTTCAAGGAATTTCAGAGTGAGGTTGAGAATCAACGTGACAGGAAAATAAAGTTCTTACGATCAGATCGTGGAGGAGAATATTTAAGTCACGAATTTGGTGCACACTTAAGGAAATGTGGTATCGTTTCACAACTCACGCCGCCTGGAACACCTCAGCGAAATGGTGTGTCCGAACGTCGTAATCGCACTCTATTAGATATGGTGCAATCTATGATGTCTCTTACCGATTTACTGCTATCATTTTGGGGATACGCTCTAGAGACAGCTGCATTCACTTTAAACAAGGCTCCGTCGAAATCCGTTGAGAAGACACCGTATGAATTATGGCTTGGGAATAAACCTAAGCTGTCGTTTCTAAAAGTTTGGGGATGCGATGCTTATGTCAAGAAACTTCAACCTGAAAAGCTCGAACCCAAGTCGGAGAAATGCGTCTTCATAGGATACCCTAAGGAAACTATTGGGTATACCTTCTACCTCAGATCCGAAGGCAAGATCTTCGTTGCCAAGAACGGGTCCTTTCTGGAGAAAGAGTTTCTCTCGAAGGAAGTAAGTGGGAGGAAAGTGGAACTTGATGAGGTGATAGTCACCCCTTCCGAACCGGAAAGTAGCGCAGCGCGGGAAGATATTCCTGTGGTGCCTACACCGACTGGGGAGGAAGTTAATGATGATGATCATGAAGCTTCAGATCAAGTTACTGCTGAACTTCGTAGGTCCACAAGGACACGTTCCGCACCAGAGTGGTACGGCAACCCTGTCCTGGAAATCATGTTGTTAGACAACGGTGAACCTTCGAACTATGAAGAAGTGATGGCGGGCCCGGATTCCGACAAATGGCCAGAAGCCATGAAATCCGAGATAGGATCTGTCGGAGTAAATGGCCACGGGTAGCCTAACCGACTACCCTTGGCTCTTCAAAAATTATCAGGCCGATTCAGCCTTCAAGCGTTCGGACTTGGGCTGACTTCCCCTGGCCGACTACCCCAGGGGCCGACTCTCCAAAGGCGACCCGGCCTTGGTAACTTCCCCCAAGATAGTTGCGAGATGGCCGACTCCAGGAAGCCGGCGCCAAGAGGACCGACTTCCAAGAGCCAGCCATGAAGCGCGCCGACTCCACAAAGCCGGCCAAGGCCGCACCCACCAGAATTACCCCCACATAATGGTGACAAGACGGGGTGTGGCCACAGTGCGGCCCACTACCCCCGAAGCCCGAGGCAGGCATGGCCACAGGACGCCGTATGGGCCGGTCACCTCCCGTTCGGCTCGGCACTATAGCCATGCTGGCCTCAACGTCATCCACGACAGGCGTCAGTACGGCCCACAGGCGGCGGGCCCCTTTTGCCAGAGAGAGGCGCGAAGGCGGCCCGGCCTCCCCCAGTCGGCCAAGGGCGTAGCCGGCCCCCAGAAGCCGGCTACCCCCTCCCTCGAAGCATGTGCCACATTAAGGAGACAAGACGAGGTAAGGCCACAGTGAGAGCCCTCGAGGCGGCACACTATAGCCACACTTACCTCGACAAAGCCCTCGTCATCAGAGGTGAGGCTACAGTAAGCAGCCGCCGACAAGACCCCTAGGCAGTGGGGCCGGCCTGTCGACCAAGAGGCCGGCAACCGGCAGGACCCACCAGTCGGCGGGCCCCAACGGCCGGCGGAGAAGCCGGCGAGCACAGACACTGACGACTGGGACCCGCGCCCCGTCGGATTACAATTGTACCCCCGGGGGGTAGGCCTATATAAACCCCCCGGGGCACCCATGCAAAGGGTTGGCTTCTTAGAGTTACACACACACCATATAGAGAGGGGAGTGAGAGCTAGCCTTGCTCTTCTTCTCCTTGGAACCTGACAGCTCTAGGAGCATTTGTAGCTACTCTTTCTGATCTAGTGATCATGCGGAGACCCCGTAGAGCAGGACTAGGGGTGTTATCTCCACGGAGAGCCCCGAACCTGGGTAAGATTTGCCGGCGTGCATGTCTTCACCTCATCCCGTCTCCAGGCACCGGCGACGTCTTACTGGCTCCCACCATGATAAGCCACCCGTTGGCATATGTCGCACCTACCACCCGACATTTGGCGCCCACCGTGGGGCCAGGTGCACCGTTGTCCGGAGACCTGTTCTGGACGGGAACCCTTTTCCTCCCCCGCGAGCGTAGCCAACCTGCTGCGCCCGATGGTGTTTGCCTCGACGCGTTGCAAGGCGTCGACGACGCCTGAGCAGCGAGCTACCTCGCCGATCTGCTCGGTGAAGCTCGCATCTCCGACGAGCCTTCGTCCGACGCAGGCATGGACTACCCCGAGAGCCGCCTCGTCAGCCTCCTCGACCAACTTCACGTCTCCAGCGAGCCTGCTGCAGACTTGGAGTCGGTCGGCTCCACCGACCCGATGCTTGTCGATTCCGACACGGCATCGCTCGACGCCTACCCCTCCGACGTGGTGGTCTTCGACGATCCTCTCCCTCGAGCTGACAGTGGCAGTAGCGCTGTCACCGAAGTGTTGGTCATCAGCCACGTCGCCAACTCGGGCGAGAACGCCCACGACGCCCTGCAAGCGGCGATGCACGACCTATCCGTCCCCATCCCGGCCGACGCCGACGCCGAGACCCTGGAGGCACGCTGCCTCGCCCTCGTCGCGGAAGGCCAGAAGATAGCCTCCATGAGACGCCTCACCGAGGCCCACCAGCGCGAAGTCGACCGCGCCGCCTTCGGTACGCTGCCGCCTAGCAGGCCTAGCCGAGCCGGCTTCGTCCAGAAGCGCGGCGCGGCTATTGCCAGCATGCTGGGGGCAGATCGCCCCATCTACGCCACCCCGCTCGAGAATCTACGAGCCGCCCAGGCGGCCGCTGAAGAGCTAAATGGGTTGGGAGCCGATGAGCTCCCCTACATGGCAAGGCGGATCCAACAGCTGATCGACGCGGCCGCAGAACCGTATGAAGCCGGCGCCCGCGCTGATAGTCATCCCCCGCGCCGGGAGCACGCCGCGACGTCCCGCTCGCCGACTGCGAGCGGCACCCGCCAGAGGAAAGACAAGGAGCCGGCTGCTAGCCGCAGCCGGACTCGTATCACCATCGAGCGCGACGCGGAAGGCCGCCCTCGAGCGGTGGAGCGCCAAGGAAATCCGCCTCCTCCCCCGCCTCGAAGGGAGAGACGTCTCACCCCGCCGCCTGTCACGCACCCGACTCTTGGCGACCGACTAGGCCGCCGAGAAGGAGTCGGCGAGAACGACGCCCGCCACCGGATCGACCGCCTTGCTCGATCCCTGGCGCTAGAAGAAGAAGACGATGTCGGCCCGCCATGCTTTGGCCCCCGCATCCGCGACGAGCCCTTCCCCAAAGGGTTCTCGCTCCCCAGAGACACGCCCAAGTACAACGGCTCTGTGAAGCCGGAAGATTTGCTCATCGACTACTCCACTGCTGTCAGCATAGCCAACGGCAACCGGCGCGTGGCCGTGAAGTACGTCCCCCTCATGCTGCAAGGCACGGCGCGCACCTGGCTCAACAGCCTCAAGCCCTACAACATCAACAGCTGGCTGGACTTCATGGAAGTCTTTGTCCGCAACTTCACCAGCACGTACAAGCGGCCTCCCAAGCCTCGCCAGCTCTCCCTGTGCGTCCAAGGGCCCAATGAGTCGACCCGCGACTACCTCACGCGGTGGGCCGAGCTCCGCAACTCCTGCGAGGGGGTGCACGAGGTTCAGGCCATCGAGTACTTCACCGCCGAGTGTCGAGAGGGCACCCTCCTCAAGCACCGACTCCTCTGCGACGAGCCGGCTACCCTCGACGATGGGATGCTTCTAATAACCAACGAATGGCAAGTGCTCTTCCTTGTTTAGATCCTATTTCAATCGGAACTTTCCGCGTCGATCCTTTTTTATTACGTCTTGTTTTTACTCCTATATTGGGAGTTACTCTACGTATTGCTTGACGTAAAACCAATAGTGGATTTGTTTCTGTCTTTTGTTGAATCTTTTTCACGGCTCGATAGAGAATCAAATCCATTCCACCAACAACTTGAGGGCGCGCTCTTCCGAAGAAGTATGGCTAGAACCCTAGCTGAAATCCGAGAAAAATATCCAGCTCCGCCAACAGCTGACGATCCCGACAGTAATGCTAAGGACGCCGTTCTGGGTATGCTCCAATTAAATACCAGTTTGAATGGGGCATTACTATTTTATTTAGGATCGCAAAAGCCTTTTCCCGATGGTGTCCTTTCGGATCCTGGGAATCTGCCAGGCTATCAAGATCGAATAGAGCAAATCATGCATAGTAATGCAAAGAATATCAATTGCTTGGAGGATTTGATAGAACTAAAACTTCGTTTGGAGTCGCAGGACTCCAGACAGATAAATGCTATTCTGGAAACATGGAAGGATCGGTATGCTACCAAAAACAGGACTAAAACATTTTAGAGGAATGAATGGTAGCCATCATCATCATTCTCTTTTTCGTTAGAAAGATAAAGGGCTTCATTTGAAGAGTTAGTTGGCCGGCCTACCGGCCCGCAGATGTAGAGAAAGAGATAGAGGTTGCCTCTCTTCAGGAACTGCGAAACCAAAGGGACGCTTGGAAAGAAGGGAACGCACGGCTCTTATCTGGTTCGAATCCAGTTCTGATCATCACAGACAAGTACGCCACGGCCGACTCTCCGATGAAGACCGAGCTCCGAGTGGACGCCTCTGGGAAGGTGCTCGCCTCGGCTCCAAAGACGCCGGCTGGCGACTCCAATCGGCGCCCCTACCAAAATGATCACAAGCGCAAGGCCCCCATGCCGCCTTCCACCAGTCGGCAGGTGGCCACAGTTGAAGATGAGCAGCCCGAAGAGCGGCCCGCTCCCAAGAAGAAGGGGGGCAGGCCGGCTTGGCAGCCGGCTTTCTCTTACGAGCAGACTCTCGACACCCCCTGCAAGTTCCATAGCGGCGCAAAGCCGTCCAACCACACAACCCGAAAATGCCATTGGCTCACGCGAATCTCCAAGGGCGAAGGGCTGTTGCCGCCTGCGCCTCCCGGCCCGCCACCTCCAGCCCCTCAGCAGCCGGCGGCTCGGCCGGCAGTCGGAGCCATTCAAGATGAGTTCCCTGAAGAGCACGCCGCCTACGTCGTCTTCACCAGCCAAACCGAAGACAAGCGTAGTCGGCGCCGTCAGCATCAAGAGGTCAACGCAGTCGCCTCTAGTGCCCCCGAGTTCATGCACTGGTCCGAGAAGCCCATCAACTGGAGCCAGGCTGACCACCCAGAGGTGATGCCATCCCCTGGCTCCTTTGCTCTGGTCTTGGATGTCACCCTCGCGACGGAGAGGCGAGCTGCCCGATTCTCCCGCGTCCTGATAGATGGCGGAAGCAGTATCAATATACTGTACCGTGAAACCATGGAGAAGTTGAACATCAAGCCAAAGCAGCTTATGCCAAGCCGGACCGTGTTCCATGGCATCGTCCCCGGCTTGTCTTGTTCCCCGATCGGCAAGATCAAGATGGATGTTCTCTTCGGAGACAAGGATCATTTTCGCCGAGAAGCGATCTGGTTTGAAGTAGTGGATCTGGAGAGCCCCTACCATGCTTTGCTTGGCCGACCTGCTCTGGCCAAGTTCATGGCTGTGCCCCACTACGCCTACCTGAAGATGAAGATGCCGAGCTCAAAGGGGATCATCACCATAGCCGGCGACTACAAGAAGTCAATCGAGTGCGCCATGGCCAGTAGCCGGCTGGCCGAGTCCCTCGTAGTGGCAGAAGAGAAGAAGATGCTGGAGCGGGTTGTGGCCATGGCCGGCAAGCAGCCGGCCCTGTCCCCAACCCCAAAGATTGTGATGCGCCGGGCTCCTTCCAGCCGGCCAAAGAGACAAAGAAGATACCTCTGGACCCGGAGAACCCGGAAAGGTTTGCTGTCATAGGGGCAAACCTGGACAGCAAATAGGAAGGCGAGCTCGTCGACTTCCTCCGTGAGAATCGAGACATTTTTGCATGGTCCCCAAAAGACATGCCGGGTGTCCCAAAGGATTTCGCCGAGCACAAATTGCATGTCCGAGCCGACGCGAAGCCGGTCAAGCAACCTCTTCGCCGACTGTCCGAAGAGAAGCAAAGAATTGTAGGAGAAGAGATAGCCCGGCTCCTCGCCGCCGTCTTCATTATGGAAGTGTTTTTTCCAGAGTGGCTTGCCAACCCAGTTCTGGTACTGAAGAAGAACAACAAGTGGCGCATGTGTATAGACTACACCAGCCTCAACAAGGCATGCCCCAAGGATCCGTTTGCTTTGCCACGGATTGACCAAGTGATAGACTCCACAGCCGGATGCGAGCTGTTGAGTTTTTTGGATGCCTACTCAGGGTACCATCAAATCAAGTTGGACCCAGCAGACCGCCTGAAGACTGCCTTCATCACACCATTCAGAGCTTTCTGTTACCTGACTATGACATTCGGCTTAAGGAACGCCGGTGCCACTTTTCAGCATTGCATGCAGAAATGCCTCCTCAAGCAACTCGGCAGAAATGCCCACGTCTATGTGGACGACATTGTGGTGAAGACAGAGAAGCGCGGCACCCTGCTGGAAGACCTCAAAGAAACATTCGCCAACTTGCGCCGATTCCAAATCAAGCTCAACCCCGAGAAATGCGTGTTCGGAGTGCCAGCCGGCCAGCTGCTAGGCTTTCTGGTCTCCGAACGCGGCATCGAGTGCAACCCTGTGAAGATCAAGGCCATCGAGAGGATGGAGATTCCCACTAAGTTGCGAGATGTGCAGAAGTTCACCGGGTGCTTGGCCTCCCTAAACCGCTTTATCAGCCGGCTAGGAGAGAAGGCTCTCCCTCTGTACCGACTCATGAAGAAGTCCACTCACTTCGAGTGGAATGACCAAGCCGACCAAGCCTTCCACGAGCTGAAGAAGATGCTGACCACTCCGCCTGTCCTGGCGGCACCGACTGAGAAGGAGCCCATGCTCCTCTACATTGCCGCGACCAGCCGAGTAGTCAGTACAGTTGTTGTGGTCCAGCGCCCGGAAGAAGGCCGAGCCCAGCTAGTCCAGAGGCCGGTGTATTATCTAAGCGAAGTACTATCCAGCTCAAAACAGAACTACCCGCACTACCAGAATATGTGCTATGGAGTGTACTTTGCCGCCAAGAAGCTGAAGCCCTACTTCCAAGAGCATCCCATCACGGTCGTGTGCACCGCCCCACTGGCCGAGATCATAGGCAACCGGGATGCATCCGGCCGGGTGGCTAAGTGGGCCATTGCGTTGGCACCATACACAATTTTCTACCAGCCCCGCACCGCCATCAAGTCCCAAGCACTGGCCGACTTCCTCGTCGACTGGGCCGAGACCCAGTACCTACCGCCGGCTCCCGACTCTACCCATTGGCGGATCCACTTCGACGGGTCCAAGATGCGCACCGGCTTGGGAGCCGGCATCGTCCGCACTTCTCCCAAAGGCGACAAGCTCAGATACACGCTGCAAATCCACTTCGCCGCCTCCAACAACGTGGCCGAGTACGAGGCACTCATACATGGGCTCCGGCTAGCCAAAGAGCTCGGCATACGCCGGATCCTGTGTTATGGCGACTCAGACTTGGTGGTCCAGTAGTCGTCTGGCGACTAGGACGCCAAGGACGCAAACATGGCGAGCTATCGATTCCTCGTCCAGCAGATCAGCGGGTACTTCGAAGGGTGCGAGTTCCTTCACGTGCCAAGGGCCGACAACGACCAAGCAGATGCCCTGGCACAGATCGGCTCCACCGGACAGGCTATACCGACCGGCGTCTCCCTCCAGCGCCTCCTCAAGCCGTCCATCAAGCCGTCTCCAGAGTCAGACTCTATCTTCGTACCTCCTGTGCCTGATACAGCCGGATCCGACTGGGAATCCCGCAGGCGGCACGGGGACTTCGACAACTAGCCCGGGGACTGCCGTAGTCGCACCCGGCCCGGGGACTTCAGAACCCGGCCCGGGGACTGCAGCAGTCGGCCCGGGGACTGCAACGACACAAGAAGCGGTGGCTGACTCCAACTCCACGCCACCCGACCCACCCACCCGGGTCATGGTGGCCGCGTTAACAGAAGAAGAAGTGACTGCTCCATCATGGGCCCAGCCCATCCTCAAATTCCTAGTCAGCAGAGAGCTGCCGGCTGATGAGATCTCAGCAAGACTAGTGCAACGACGAGCCGGAGCATATGCAATAATCAACAGAGAGCTTGTCAAGCGCAGCGTCACTGGAGTCTTCCAGCGCTGTGTCGAGCCAGAAAAAGGAGTGGCAATCCTCAAGGATATCCATCAAGGCGAATGTGGCCACCACGCAGCCTCAAGATCACTTGTGGCCATAGCTTTCCGCCACGGTTTCTTTTGGCCGACTGCTTTGGAAGATGCCAAAGAGATAGTCAAGAGCTGCAGGGGATACCAAGTCTTCAGTTCCAAGCAACACCTGCCGGCTTCCGCACTCAAGACCATTCCCCTCACCTGGCCCTTTGCCGTCTGGGGACTGGACATGGTGGGCCCTTTCAAGACAGCCCGCGGTGGCTTGACACATCTGCTTGTCGCCGTGGACAAATTCACAAAGTGGATCAAAGCAAAGCCAATCAAGAAGCTGAACGGGCCGACTGCCGTAACATTCATCACCAACATCACTACTCGGTACGGCGTGCCGCACAGCATCATCACCGACAACGGCACGAACTTTGCCAAATGAGCACTGGCACGTTTCTGCGCGACGCAGGGTATCCGACTGGACTTAGCGTCCGTTGCCCACCCGCAGTCAAACGGCCAGGTCGAGCGAGCAAATGGACTCATCCTCTCCGGCATCAAGCCCCGACTAGTTGTGCCACTAGAGCGATCGGCCGGCTGCTGGCTCGATGAGCTGCCGGCTGTCCTCTGGAGTCTGCGTACTACCCCCAACAAATCAACCGGCTTCACTCCATTCTTCCTTGTATATGGTGCCGAGGCCGTCATCCCAATCGACATCGAGTTCGACTCGCCTCGGGTCACCATGTACACGGAGGCGGAGGCCAAGGAAGCAAGAGAAGATGGTGTCGACCTACTGGAAGAAGGCCGGCTGTTAGCACTCAGTCGGTCTGCCATCTACCAGTAGGGGTTGCGCCGCTACCACAACCGCAAGGTCAAGCCAAGATCTTTCCAGGAGGGCGACCTTGTGCTTCGGCTGATCCAGCGAATAGCCGGCCAGCACAAGCTCTCGGCCCCTTGGGAAGGCCCCTTCGTCATCAGCAAGGCACTAGGCAACAACTCCTACTACCTGATTGACGCGCAAAAACCAAGAGCATGCAAGAGGGACGACTCCGGCAAGGAGTCGGAGCGACCGTGGAACACGAACCTCCTGAGAAGATTTTACAGTTGAAAGCAGTATGTATCATGCTCCCCTTTTGTATTAAGTATGAAACAACAGGCTCCCCGAGGAGCACTCGGGGACTGCCTTTATTTATCTATGAATGACGAGTGTCATATCCACGAATGTGTTATTACATTTAATTTCTTGTCTGGCACCGGGTTCGACTAGTCGGCCCGGGGACTGGCCGCCTTGAGCTATATTAAAAGTTCTACCTGAAGTCAGACAACTAGTGTGCCGGCTCCCGAGTCCTCTCTTGTTGAAAGTCGCAGCTCGAAGACCCGACTGTCCGACTAGCAAGAGCCAAGGTAGAAAGGATGCCCACACGAAAAACGGCTAAGGACTAATGAACTTATATAGCGAAAAGACGGCCTCCAACCACGCCTGCCGGCTGTCAGAACAGCCGGCTGTCCGGCTTGCTAAACACTTAGCTCTAATCCAACAAAGCTAGAGTACTTGCCCTCCCAATTGGCCAAGCACTTCTCCAGCTACAGATTGCAGAGCAACTGTCTGTGTGGGAAGGCGGCAACCAAGAGAGGGCGGCAAAGGAAACAGCAGAAGGATGAAAAGCAAAGAACAAGGAAAAGCCAAACACATGCATAGTCATATATACATATAAAGCCCTCAACAGGCCGGCAATCGACATAGTTCGAATACACCCCCAGTGGGTGGAATTATGTAAACTTAACAGAATATTGTTCCAAAAGTGACAAGACAGGAAAATAAAAGATAGCAGACTAGACTAAAGGTGCGACATGGGAGCCGGGTTGGTCGGTGGAGACGGCGTCGCCGGCTGAAGGAGTGGCCGGCTGGCGGGTCTCAGCCTGATCACCATCGATGGCAGGCGGCGCACCCGCACGCGACGTGTTGCTGGAGGTGCGGTCAGGCTGAGGCTGGCCGACCGCTCCACCATCCGGCTCGGCGTCTTCACCTTCCTCCTCCTCTTCTCCACCCTCGTCGCTGGAGTCGATCTCCTCCGCCGAGTCTTTGCCATCTGCTGGGTTCAGCCGAACCAGTCCTCCGGCTGGGCAACACCGTTGTCATCTACCTCAGGGACGAAGGCACTGGTGTCGGTGTAGTCGGCGATCGCCGAAGCCCGCCGGATGATAGCCGGCTGCGCCGTCTCCAGCTCCGTGTCGGCTTGCTGCCGCCAGGTAGCCAGCTGGTCCAGACTCAGGCCGGGATACCAGGCCTTGACGAACTCCAGCGCCCGCCTGGCGCCGGACCGAGCCGCCGAAGCCTTCCAGGCTTCAAAGCGGCCGACTGCCACCTCCAGCCAATCGGCAGTCCGACTGGGGGGTGCGGGGAACCACTTCGCCGGGCCAGAGGGCGGCCAACACTTGCGCCCCGGCATGCTGAAGCCGGCGGAGCAGCGGTGAGCCGGCTGGAGGCGGGCCTGGATCGCCAAGTGCTGCTCCTCCAGCGAACGGCCAGCGTTTGGTGCAATCTCGGCGCCAGCCTGCCTTCGTGCTTCGCGGGGCGGGCCTCGATGATCTGGTTGGCGGCGGTAGAGTAGCCAGGGAAGTACTCTGCGCAAGAAAGAAAGAGAAAGAAGAGAAATACACCAAGCCAGAAAACGAGCCAAAAGCGGCAGACGGCAAGAAAGGACGAAGAAGTAGGCGGCTTACCGTCAACCAAATCTTCGATCTGGCCATACCCATTGATCAGAGTCTGCTTTGCTTCGGCCCAGCCAGCCGCCTCTGTCTCGTACTCGGCCTGGAGGGTGGCTTCGCGGTCCTGCACTGCCTTCAGAGCCGCCTTGTGGCCCTCCTCCTGGTCGGCCAACCTCTTGGCCAGGCGGTCACGTTCCTGCACCAAGGCGGCAAACTCGGCCTCCTTGGCACCAAGGGCAGCCTGAAACTCCGCCTCCTCCTCCTACGCCGCCTTGGCGGCGGCCGCCCTCAACACCTCCGCCTCCCGCGCCTCCCGCTCCTCTCGCGCCTCCCGCGCGTTCCGCTCCGTCGCCGCCTGAAGCTCAGCACGGGGGTCCACGCGGCGAGTAGTGCTCTTGGATCCTCCCGGCGACCCAACGACGGAGGCGGCTGCAGCCCGCTCGAGCGACAAGGGAGCTCTGGTTTTTTGAAGAAAAAGACAAGGATTCAGGAGCTACCAGAGAAAAGAAAAGAGAATGCACTAAGGAGAGTGTACTTACGCCGACACCGTCTGCGGCTGCTTCATTGCCTTGCGAAAGCGAGCTGCCTTCGCGGCTGTCTCCTCCCGCCTGGTCGCCGCTGCCCCGCCTCTGGCCTTCTTCGGCCGACTGCCGAACAAGCCCGGCGCGGCGCGACGCTTTTTCCCGCCGCCCCGAGCAAGCGGCGCGGTGGAGGAACCCGCGCCGTGGCTAGACGCCGGCTGGCGGCGCGGGACGACTTCAGCCTCGTCATCGTCCGGCCAGTCGTCGAAGCTGACTCCAAACCCGGAGCCGCCTGCCTCACCGCCGGCCGCCTCGGTGTTGTCGTCCATGGCGGCCGCCCCCAAGTCGGGGTCCTCCAGGTCGTGCTCTGTCCGGTCGGGGACGAATCGGCGCTCCGCGTCCGACCCACCTGCAGGCCGAAGAAGAGGGCTCTGTCGAGGCAAGCCGACTAGTCAGAGTCGGCCAAAAGGAACTCGGCGACAAAACTGAGAACAGAAAAAAGAGAAGAAGAGGACATACCGTGGGCGGCGGATGAGCTCGACAATATGGCTCTTTGCCGAACTGCCACTCTACCAAGAGTTTGCAGTTCGCAAGGTAGTTCACCATATGGGCCACCTCGTCGTGCGGCATGTCCTTGCTGCACATCCGACTCGGATCGAGCTGGCCCCTCATCTGACAGATCAGATGAGGGCGGCTCTGGAGCGGGAGCACCCGGCGCGTGACGAAGGCGGCCAGCAGGTCGGGCCCCGACAAGCCCTCTGACTGGATCATCACCCGCAGTTGGGCGACAGCTGCAGCTCCAGCCGGCGTCAGCGTCACGGCCCGATAGGACCACTGGGCCGCCTGCCCGCTGGTGGGCCGGCTACGTAAGCCGGCAGATTGACGTAGTCGCCCTGCGGGGCGACGTTCTTCACGTAGAAGTATGACTTTTGCCATAACTTCATCGACTAGATCAGCGTGATGACGGGGAAGGGGTTGTCGGCAGCCACCCTCCGCATCGCGATGAAGGTGCCAGTCTGAGCCGGCACGCCTTGCATGCGCGTGCCCAGCTTGGACTGGAAGAACTCCCCCAGAGCTCAAGGGTAGGGAGGACGCCGAGGTAGCCTTCGCACAAGGTGACAAAGGTGGACAGCAGCACCACCGTGTTCGGGGGGAGGTGGTGCGGCTGGAGTTGGTAAAACTCGAGCCAAGAGCGGAAGAATGCGCTCATGGGCAGGCCGATGCCGCGCAAGAAATGCGAGCGGAAGACTACCCGCTCGCCTTCCTGCGGCTCCGGCGTAATCTCCTTCTCCGGCACGAGACGGACCTCCACCTTGTCCGCGCCGGGCAGCCGCCGCGTCTTGCGGAGGAATTCGACGTGATCTTCGTGGACGTTGGAGCCGTCCCAATCCCCGCCAAATTGCATCGTGGCGTGGGGCTGGCGAGAACGAGCGCGGCGGCGGAGGATCGAGCGGTGGAGTAGTACGGCGGCGAGGCGCTGTTGCAAGAAAGGGCAGAAGGAAGAAGATGGCGGAAAGGGAAGGGGCGTGTGAGCGCCTGCCGCTCTCCCCCTCCCCCTACTTATAGCTTCGCGCAAAGAAGCCGGGGAGGCGGGGCGTGGGGCGAGACGTGGGATTAACTGCACCCACTCCCCCCACGCTTCGCGATTATTACGCCCTGAAGGCGTGCCGAAACTGCCGTAGGAAGGCGTGCGGCCGGTTTCGGGCCACAAGGAATCCGCGCCTGGGCCTGGGCGTAGGCGTGCCGGCCCCCGACCTGCGGCGACGTCCCATCGCGCGCGTGGGCTGGTAGGCTTTTTAGCCAAGAGAGGCACGTGGTTCGCACGCGGCAAGTGGCCGGCCCGGGGCACGCGCCGGCAGGCTCCCGCCCTCCGACTCCAAAAAATTTCGCCGAAACGGCGCACCCAACCGAAGCCGGCTCTCAGCTGCCAGCTCGTCAAGAGAGGAAGCTGACCGAGCTTCTCGACTCCCACCCAACCTCGGAGCTCAATCAGCTTCGGGGACTACTGTCGGAGTAAATGGCCACGGGTAGCCTAACCGACTACCCTTGGCTCTTCAAATATTATCAGGCCGATTGAGCCTTCAAGCGTTCGGAGCCTTGGGCCGACTTCCCCTGGCCAACCACCCCAGGGGCCGACTCTCCAAAGGCGACCCGGTCTTGGTAACCTCCCCCAAGATAGTTGCGAGATGGCCGACTCCAGGAAGCCGGCGCCAAGAGGACCGACTTCCAAGAGCCAGCCATGAAGCGCGCCGACTCCACAAAGCCGGCCAAGGCCGCACCCACCAGAATTACCCCCACATAATGGTGACAAGACAGGGTGTGGCCACAGTGCGGCCCACTACCCCCGAAGCCCGAGGCAGGCATGGCCACAGGACGCCGTACGGGCCGGTCACCTCCCGTTCGGCTCGGCACTGTAGCCATGCTGGCCTCAACGTCATCCACGACAGGCGTCAGTACGGCCCACAGGCGGCAGGCCCCTTTTGCCGGAGAGAGGCGCGAAGGCGGCCCGGCCTCCCCCAGTCGGCCAAGGGCGTAGCCGGCCCCCAGAAGCCGGCTACCCCCTCCCTCGAAGGATGTGCCACATTAAGGAGACAAGACGAGGTAAGGCCACAGTGAGAGCTCTCGAGGCGGCACACTGTAGCCACGCTTACCTCGACAAAGCCCTCGTCATAAAAGGCGAGGCTACAGTAAGCAGCCGCCGACAAGACCCCTAGGCAGTGGGGCCGGCCTGTCGACCAAGAGGCCGGCAGCCGACGGGACCCACCAGTCGGCGGGCCCCAACGGCCGGCGGAGAAGCCGGCGAGCACAAACACTAACGACTGGGACCCGCGCCCAGTCGGATTACAATTGTACCCCCGGGGGGTAGGCCTATATAAACCCCCCGGGGCACCCATGCAAAGGGTTGGCTTCTTAGAGTTACACACACACACCATATAGAGAGGGAAGTGAGAGCTAGCCTTGCTCTTCTTCTCCTTGGAACCCGACAGCTCTAGGAGCATTTGTAGCTACTCTTTCTGATCTAGTGATCATGCGGAGACCCCGCAGAGCAGGACTAGGGGTGTTATCTGTTGGAAATATGCCCTAGAGGCAATAATAAATGGTTATTATTATATTTCTTTGTTCATGGTAATTGTCTATTATTCATGCTATAATTGTATTGTCCGGAAATCGTAATACATGTGTGAATACATAGACCATAAAGTGTCCCTAGTAAGCCTCTAGTTGACTAGCTCGTTGATCAACAGATAGTCATGGTTTCCTGGCTATGGACATTGGATGTCATTGATAACGGGATCACATCATTAGGAGAATGATGTGATGGACAAGACCCAATCCTAAGCATAGCATAAAAGATCGTGTAGTTTCGTTTGCTAGAGCTTTTCCAATGTCAAGTATCTTTTCCTTAGACCATGAGATTGTGCAACTCCCGGATACCGTAGGAGTGCTTTGGGTGTGCCAAACGTCACAACGTAACTGGGTGACTATAAAGGTGCACTACGGGTATCTCCGAAAGTGTCTGTTGGGTTGGCACGGATCGAGACTAGGATTTGTCACTCCGTGTGACGGGGAGGTATCTCTGGGCCCACTCGGTAATGCATCATCATAATGAGCTCAATGTGACTAAGGCGTTAGTCACGGGATCATGCATTGCGGTACGAGTAAAGAAACTTGCCGGTAACAAGATTGAACAAGGTATAGGGATACCGACGATCGAATCTCGGGCAAGTAACATACCGATTGACAAAGGGAATTGAATACGGATTGATTGAATCCTCGACACCGTGGTTCATCCGATGAGATCATCGTGGAGCATGTGGGAGCCAACATGGGTATCCAGATCCCGCTGTTGGTTATTGACCGAAGAGGCGTCTCGGTCATGTCTGCATGTCTCCCGAACCCGTAGGGTCTACACACTTAAGGTTCGGTGACGCTAGGGTTGTAGAGATATATGTATGCGGAAACCCGAAAGTTGTTCGGAGTCCCGGATGAGATCCCGGACGTCACGAGAGGTTCCGGAATGGTCCGGAGGTGAAGAATTATATATAGGAAGTCCAGTTTCGGCCACCGGGAAAGTTTCGGGGGTTACCGGTATTGTACCGGGACCACCGGAAGGGTCCCGGGGGTCCACCGGGTGGGGCCACCTGTCCCGGAGGGCCCCGTGGGCTGAAAGTGGAAGGGAACCAGCCCCTAGTGGGCTGGGGCGCCCCCCTTGGGCCTCCCCCCCTGCGCCTAGGGTTGGGAACCCTAAGGGGGGGAGTTCCCCCTTGCCTTGGGGGGCAAGGCACCCCTTCCCCCCCACTTGGCCGCCGCCCCCCTTGCAGGTCCCATCTCCAGGGCTGGCGCACCCCCCCAGGGGCCTATATAAAGGGGGGAGGGAGGGCAGCAATGCAACAGCCTTGGGCGCCTCCCTCCTCCCCTGTTACACCTCTCCGTCTCTCGCAGAAGCTCGGCGAAGCCCTGCCGGAGACCCGCTACATCCACCACCACGCCGTCGTGCTGCTGGATCTCCATCAACCTCTCCTTCCCCCTTGCTGGATCAAGAAGGAGGAGACGTCGCTGCACCGTACGTGTGTTGAACGCGGAGGTGCCGTCCGTTCGGCACTCGGTCATCGGTGATTTGGATCACGGCGAGTACGACTCCGTCATCCACGTTCATTGGAACGCTTCCGCTCGTGATCTACAAGGGTATGTAGATGCACTCCTTTCCCCTCGTTGCTAGTAGACTCCATAGATGCATCTTGGTGAGCGTAGGAAAATTTTAAATTATGCTACGATTCCCAACAGTGGCATCATGAGCCAGGCCTATGCGTAGTTACTATGCACGAGTAGAACACAAAGCAGTTGTGGGCGTTGAGTTTGCCAATTCTTCTTGCCGCTACTAGTCGTTTCTTGTTTCGGCGGCATTGTAGGATGAAGCGGCCCGGACCGACCTTACACGTACGCTTACGTGAGACAGGTTCCACCGACTGACATGCACTAGTTGCATAAGGTGGCTAGCGGGTGTCTGTCTCTCCTACTTTAGTCGGAACAGATTCGATGAAAAGGGTCCTTATGAAGGGTAAATAGAAATTGGCAAATCACGTTGTGGTCATACGGAGGTAAGAAAACGTTCTTGCTAGAAACCTACAAACCACGTAAAAACTTGCAACAACAATTAGAGGACGTCTAACTTGTTTTTGCAGCAAGTGCTATGTGATGTGATATGGCCAGAAGATGTGATGAATGATATATGTGATGTATGAGATTGATCATATTCTTGTAATAGGATTCACGACTTGCATGTCGATGAGTATGACAACCGGCAGGAGCCATAGGAGTTGTCTTTATTATTTTGTATGACCTGCGTGTCATTGAATAACGCCATGTAAATTACTTTACTTTGTTGCTAAACGCGTTAGCCATAGAAGTAGAAGTAATCGTTGGCGTGACGACTTCATGGAGACACAATGATGGAGATCATGATGATGGAGATCATGGTGTCATGCCGGTGACGAAGATGATCATGGTGCCCCGAAGATGGAGATCAAAGGAGCATGATGATATTGGCCATATCATGTCACTATTTGATTGCATGTGATGTTTATCATGTTTTGCATCTTATTTTCTTAGAACGACGGTAGCAAGTAGGATGATCCCTTATGATAATTTCAAGAAAGTGTTCACCCTAACTGTGCACCGTTGCGAAGGTTCGTTGTTTCGAAGCACCACGTGATGATCGGGTGTGATAGATTCTAACGTTCGAATACAACGGGTGTTGACGAGCCTAGCATGTACAGACATGGCCTCGGAACACACGCAATACACTTAGGTTGACTTGACGAGCCTAGCATGTACATACATGGCCTCGGAACACGGAGGACCGAAAGGTCGAGCATGAGTCGTATAGAAGATACGATCAACATGGAGATGTTCACCGATCTTGACTAGTCCGTCTCACGTGATGATCGGACACGGCCTAGTTAAAGCTCGGATCATGTTTCACTTAGATGACGAGAGGGATGTCTATCTGAGTGGGAGTTCATTAAATAATTTGATTAGATGAACTCAATTATCATGAACTTAGTCTAAAATCTTTACACTATGTATTGTAGATCAAATGGCCAACGTTGTCCTCAATTTCAACGCGTTCCTAGAGAAAACCAAGCTGAAAGATGATGGCAGCAACTATACGGACTGGGTCCGGAACCTGAGGATCATCCTCATAGCAGCCAAGAAAGATTATGTCTTAGAAGCACCGCTAGGTGAAGCACCAATCCCTGAGAACCAAGACGTTATGAACGCTTGGCAGCAGCGTGCTGATGATTACTCCCTCGTTCAGTGCGGCATGCTTTACAGCTTAGAACCGGGTCTCCAAAAGCGTTTTGAGAAACATGGAGCATATGAGATGTTCGAGGAGCTGAAACTGGTTTTTCAAGCTCATGCCCGGGTCAAGAGATATGATGTCTCCGACAAGTTCTTCAGCTGTAAAATGGAGGAGAACAGTTCTGTTAGTGAGCACATACTCAGAATGTCTGGGTTGCACAACCGCTTGTCTCAGCTGGGAGTTAATCTTCCGGATGACGCGGTCATTGACAGAATCCTCCAGTCGCTTCCACCAAGCTACAAGAGCTTTGTGATGAACTAGAATATGCAGGGGATGGAAAAGACCATTCCCGAGGTATATTCAATGCTGAAATCAGCTGAGGTAGAGATCAGAAAAGAACATCAAGTGTTGATGGTGAATAAAACCACTAAGTTCAAGAAGGGCAAGGGTAAGAAGAACTTCAAGAAGGACGGCAAGGGAGTTGCCGCGCCCGGTAAGCCAGTTACCGGGAAGAAGGCAAAGAATGGACCCAAGCCCGAGACTGAGTGCTTTTATTGCAAGGGAAGTGGTCACTGGAAGCGGAACTGCCCCAAATATTTAGCGGACAAGAAGAAGGCCGGCAACACCCTAGGTATATGTGATATACAAGTAATTGATGTGTACCTTACCAGTACTCGTAGTAGCTCCTGGGTATTTGATACCGGTGCGGTTGCTCATATTTGTAACTCAAAGCAGGAACTACGGAATAAACGGAGACTGGCAAAGGACGAGGTGACGATGCGCGTCGGGAATGGTTCCAAGGTCGATGTGATCGCCGTCGGCACGCTACCTCTGCATCTACCCACGGGATTAGTTTTAAACCTCAATAATTGTTATTTAGTGCCAGCTTTGAGCATGAACATTGTATCAGGATCTCGTTTAATTCGAGATGGCTACTCATTTAAATCCGAGAATAATGGTTGTTCTATTTATTTGAGAGATATGTTTTATGGTCATGCCCCGCTGGTCAATGGTTTATTTTTGATGAATCTCGAACGTGATGTTACACATGTTCATAGTGTGAATACCAAAAGATGTAAAGTTGATAACGATAGTCCCACATACTTGTGGCACTACCGCCTTGGTCACATTGGTGTCAAGCGCATGAAGAAGCTCCATGCAGATGGACTTTTGGAGTCTCTTGATTACGAATCATTTGACACGTGCGAACCATGCCTCATGGGTAAGATGACCAAGACTCCGTTCTCCGGAACAATGGAGCGAGCAACCAACTTATTGGAAATCATACATACCGATGTGTGCGGTCCAATGAGTGTTGAGGCTCGCGGAGGATATCGTTATGTTCTCACTCTCACTGATGATTTAAGTAGATATGGGTATGTCTACCTAATGAAACACAAGTCTGAAACCTTTGAAAAGTTCAAGGAATTTCAGAGTGAGGTTGAGAATCAACGTGACAGAAAAATAAAATTCTTACGATCAGATCGTGGAGGAGAATATTTAAGTCACGAATTTGGTACACACTTAAGGAAATGTGGAATAGTTTCACAACTCACGCCGCCTGGAACACCTCAGAGAAATGGTGTGTCCGAACGTCGTAATCGCACTCTATTGGATATGGTGCGATCTATGATGTCTCTTACCGATTTACCGCTCTCATTTTGGGGTTATGCTTTAGAGACTGCCGCATTCACTTTAAATAGGGCTCCGTCGAAATCCGTTGAGACGACACCGTATGAATTATGGTTTGGGAAGAAACCTAAGCTGTCGTTTCTAAAAGTTTGGGGATGCGATGCTTATGTCAAGAAACTTCAACCTGAAAAGCTTGAACCCAAATCGGAAAAATGCGTCTTCATAGGATACCCTAAGGAAACTATTGGGTACACCTTCTACCTCAGATCCGAAGGCAAGATCTTCGTTGCCAAGAACGGGTCCTTTCTAGAGAAGGAGTTTCTCTCGAAAGAATTGAGTGGGAGGAAAGTGGAACTTGATGAGGTGATAGTCACCCCTTCCGAACCGGAAAGTAGCGCAGCGCAAGAAAATGTTCCTGTGGTGCCTACACCGACTGGGGAGGAAGTTAATGATGATGATCATGAAGCTACAGATCAAGTCACTGAACTTCGTAGGTCCACAAGGACATGTTCCGCACCAGAGTGGTTCGGCAACCCTGTCCTGGAAATCATGTTGTTAGACAACGGTGAACCTTCGAACTATGAAGAAGCGATGGCGGGCCCGGATTCCGACAAATGGCTAGAAGCCATGAAATCCGAGATAGAATCCATGTATGAAAACAAAGTATGGACTTTGACTGACTTGCCCGATGAGCGGCGAGCCATAGAAAACAAATGGATCTTTAAGAAGAAGACGGATGCAGATGGTAATGTGACCATCTACAAAGCTCGACTTGTCGCTAAGGGTTATCGACAAGTTCAAGGGGTTGACTACGATGAGACTTTCTCACCCGTAGCGAAGCTGAAGTCCGTCCGAATCATGTTAGCAATTGCCGCATACTATGATTATGAGATATGGCAGATGGACGTCAAAACGGCATTCCTTAACGGCTTCCTTAAGGAAGAGTTGTATATGATGCAGCCGGAAGGTTTTGTCGATCCTAAGAATGCTAACAAAGTATGCAAGCTCCAACGCTCAATTTATGGGCTGGTGCAAGCATCTCGGAGTTGGAACATTCGCTTTGATGAGATGATCAAAGCGTTTGGGTTTACACAGACTTATGGAAAAGCCTGTGTTTACAAGAAAGTGAGTGGGAGCTCTGTAGCATTTCTCATATTATATGTGGATGACATACTATTGATGGGAAATGATATAGAATTCTTGGAAAGTATTAAGGCCTATTTGAATAAGTGTTTTTCAATGAAGGACCTTTGGAGAAGCTGCTTATATATTAGGCATCAAGATCTATAGAGATAGATCAAGACGCCTCATTGGTCTTTCGCAAAGTACATACCTTGACAAGATATTGAAGAAGTTCAATATGGATCAGTCCAAGAAGGGGTTCTTGCCTGTATTGCAAGGTGTGCAATTGAGCACGGCTCAATGCCCGACCACGGCAGAAGATATAGAAGAGATGAGTGTCATCCCCTATGCCTCGGCCATAGGGTCTATTATGTATGCCGTGCTGTGTACCAGACCTGATGTAAACCTTGCCGTAAGTTTGGTAGGAAGGTACCAAAGTAATCCCGGCAAGGAACACTGGACAGCGGTCAAGAATATCCTGAAGTACCTGAAGAGGACTAAGGATATGTTTCTCGTTTATGGAGGTGACGAAGAGCTCGTCGTAAAGGGTTACGTCGACGCTAGCTTCAACACAGATCTGGATGACTCGAAGTCACAGACCGGATACGTGTATATTTTAAATGGAGGAGCAGTAAGCTGGTGCAGTTGCAAGCAAAGCGTCGTGGCGGGATCTACATGTGAAGCGGAATACATGGCAGCCTCGGAGGCAGCACAGGAAGCAGTCTGGATGAAGGAGTTCATTACCGACCTAGGGGTGATTCCCAATGCGTCGGGGCCGATGACTCTCTTCTGTGACAACACTGGAGCCATTGCCCTTGCGAAGGAGCCCAGGTTTCACAGGAAGACCAGGCACATCAAGCGTCGCTTCAACTCCATTCGTGAAAGTGTTCAAAATGGAGACATAGATATTTGTAAAGTACATACGGACCTGAATGTAGCAGATCCGTTGACTAAACCTCTCCCTAGGGCAAAACATGATCAACACCAGGACGCAATGGGTGTTCGATTCATCACAATGTTACTAGATTATTGACTCTAGTGCAAGTGGGAGACTGTTGGAAATATGCCCTAGAGGCAATAATAAATGGTTATTATTATATTTCTTTGTTCATGGTAATTGTCTATTATTCATGCTATAATTGTATTGTCCGGAAATCGTAATACATGTGTGAATACATAGACCACAAAGTGTCCCTAGTAAGCCTCTAGTTGACTAGCTCGTTGATCAACAGATAGTCATGGTTTCCTGGCTATGGACATTGGATGTCATTGATAACGGGATCACATCATTGGAGAATGATGTGATGGACAAGACCCAATCCTAAGCATAGCATAAAAGATCGTGTAGTTTCGTTTGCTAGAGCTTTTCCAATGTCAAGTATCTTTTCCTTAGACTCTGAGATCGTGCAACTCCCGGATACCGTAGGAGTGCTTTGGGTGTGCCAAACGTCACAACGTAACTGGGTGACTATAAAGGTGCACTACGGGTATCTCCGAAAGTGTCTGTTGGGTTGGCACGGATCGAGACTGGGATTTGTCACTCCGTGTGACGGAGAGGTATCTCTGGGCCCACTCGGTAATGCATCATCATAATGAGCTCAATGTGACTAAGGCGTTAGTCACGGGATCATGCATTGCGGTACGAGTAAAGAAACTTGCCGGTAACGAGATTGAACAAGGTATAGGGATACCGACGATCGAATCTCGGGCAAGTAACATACTGATTGACAAAGGGAATTGAATACGGATTGATTGAATCCTCGACACCGTGGTTCATCCGATGAGATCATCGTGGAGCATGTGGGAGCCAACATGGGTATCCAGATCCCGCTGTTGGTTATTGACCGGAGAGGCGTCTCGGTCATGTCTGGATGTCTCCCGAACCCGTAGGGTCTACACACTTAAGGTTCGGTGACGCTAGGGTTGTAGAGATATATGTATGCGGAAACCCGAAAGTTGTTTGGAGTCCCGGATGAGATCCCGGACGTCACGAGAGGTTCCGGAATGGTCCGGAGGTGAAGAATTATATATAGGAAGTCCAGTTTCGGCCACCGGGAAAGTTTCGGGGGTTACCGGTATTGTACCGGGACCACCGGAAGGGTCCCGGGGGTCCACCGGGTGGGGCCACCTGTCCCGGAGGGCCCCGTGGGCTGAAAGTGGAAGGGAACCAGCCCCTAGTGGGCTGGGGCGCCCCCCTTGGGCCTCCCCCCTGCGCCTAGGGTTGGGAACCCTAAGGGGGGGAGTTCCCCCTTGCCTTGAGGGGCAAGGCACCCCTTCCCCCCCACATGGCCGCCGCCCCCCTTGGAGGTCCCATCTCCAGGGCTGGCGCACCCCCCCCCCAGGGGCCTATATAAAGGGGGGAGGGAGGGCAGCAATGCAACAGCCTTGGGCGCCTCCCTCCTCCCCTGTTACACCTCTCCGTCTCTCGCAAAAGCTCGGCGAAGCCCTGCCGGAGACCCGCTACATCCACCACCACGCCGTCGTGCTGCTGGATCTCCATCAACCTCTCCTTCCCCCTTGCTGGATCAAGAAGGAGGAGACGTCGCTGCACCGTACGTGTGTTGAACGCGTAGGTGCCGTCTGTTCGGCACTCGGTCATTGGTGATTTGGATCACGGCGAGTACGACTCCGTCATCCACGTTCATTGGAACGCTTCCGCTCGTGATCTACAAGGGTATGTAGATGCACTCCTTTCCCCTCGTTGCTAGTAGACTCCATAGATGCATCTTGGTGAACGTAGGAAAATTTTAAATTATGCTACGATTCCCAACATTATCTCCACAGAGAGCCCCGAACCTGGGTAAGATTCGCCGACGTGCATGTCTTCGCCTCATCCCGTTTCCAGGCACCGGTGACGTCTTACTGGCTCCCACCATGATAAGCCACCCGTTGGCATATGTCGCACCTACCACCCGACAGGATCCATGTATGAAAACGAAGTATGGACTTTGACTGACTTGCCCGATGATCGGCGAGCCATAGAAAATAAATGGATCTTTAAGAAGAAGACAGACGCGGATGGTAATGTGACCATCTATAAGGCTCGACTTGTCGCTAAGGGTTATCAACAAGTTCAAGGGGTTGACTACGATGAGACTTTCTCACCCGTAGCGAAGCTGAAGTCCGTCCGAATCATGTTAGCAATTGCCGCATTCTATGATTATGAAATATGGCAAATGGACGTCAAAACGGCATTCCTTAACGGCTTCCTTAAGGAAGAATTGTATATGATGCAGCCGGAAGGTTTTGTCGATCCTAAGAATGCTAACAAAGTATGCAAGCTCCAGCGCTCAATCTATGGGCTGGTGCAAGCATCTCGGAGTTGGAACATTCGCTTTGATGAGATGATCAAAGCGTTTGGGTTTACATAGACTTATGGAGAAGCCTGTGTTTACAAGAAAGTGGGTGGGAGCTCTGTAGGATTTCTCATATTATATGTGGATGACATACTATTGATGGGAAATGATGTAGAATTCTTGGAAACTATAAAGGCCTATTTGAATAAGTGTTTTTCAATGAAGGACCTTGGAGAAGCTGCTTATATATTAGGCATCAAGAACTATAGAGATAGATCAAGACGCCTCATTGGTCTTTCACAGAGTACGTACCTTGACAAGATATTGAAGAAGTTCAATATGGATCAGTCCAAGAAGGGGTTCTTGCCTGTATTGCAAGGTGTGCAATTGAGCACGGCTCAATGCCCGACCACGGCAGAAGATAGAG
This sequence comes from Triticum aestivum, assembly GCF_018294505.1. Lineage (NCBI taxonomy): Eukaryota > Viridiplantae > Streptophyta > Magnoliopsida > Poales > Poaceae > Triticum > Triticum aestivum. Next base: position 25,273,377 of record NC_057811.1, on the reverse strand, counting down.
AAAAGATGAGTGTCATCCCCTATGCCTCGGCCATAAGGTCTATTATGTATGCCATGCTGTGTACTAGACCTGATGTAAACCTTGCCGTAAGTTTGGTAGGAAGGTACCAAAGTAATCCCGGCATGGAACACTGGACAACGGTCAAGAATATCCTGAAGTACCTGAAAAGGACTAAGGATATGTTTCTCGTATATGGAGGTGACGAAGAGCTCGTCGTAAAGGGTTACGTCGACGCTAGCTTCGACACAGATCTGGATGACTCTAAGTCACAAACCGGATACGTGTATATTTTGAATGGAGGGGCAGTAAGCTGGTGCAGTTGCAAGCAAAGCGTCGTGGCGGGATCTACATGTGAAGTGGAGTACATGGCGGCCTCAGAGGCAGCACAGGAAGCAGTCTGGATAAAGGAGTTCGCTACCGACCTAGGGGTGATTCCCAATGCGTCGGGCCCGATGACTCTCTTCTGTGACAACACTGGAGCTATTGCCCTTGCCAAGGAGCCCAGGTTTCACAGGAAGACCAGGCATATCAAGCGTCGCTTCAACTCCATTCGTGAAAGTGTTCAGAATGGAGACATAGATATTTGTAAAGTACATATGGACCTGAATGTAGCAGATCTGTTGACTAAACCTCTCCCTAGGGCAAAACATGATCAACACCAGAACTCTATGGGTGTTCGATTCATCACAATGTAACTAGATTATTGACTCTAGTGCAAGTGGGAGACTGTTGGAAATATGCCCTAGAGGCAATAATAAATGGTTATTATTATATTTCTTTGTTCATGATAATTGTCTATTGTTCATGCTATAATTGTGTTATCCGGAAATCGTAATACATGTGTGAATGCATAGACCACAACATGTCCCTAGTAAGCCTCTAGTTGACTAGCTCGTTGATCAACAGATAGTCATGGGTTTCCTGACTATGGACATTGGATGTCATTGAAAACGGGATCACATCATTAGGAGAATGATGTGATGGACAAGACCCAATCCTAAGCATAGCGCAAAGATCGTGTAGTTCGTTTGCTAGAGCTTTTCCAATGGCAAGTATCTTTTCCTTAGACCATGAGATCGTGTAACTCCCGGATACCGTAGGAGTGCTTTGGGTGTGCCAAACGTCACAACGTAACTGGGTGACTATAAAGGTGCACTACGGGTATCTCTAAAAGTGTCTGTTGGGTTGGCACGGATCGAGACTGGGATTTGTCACTCCGTGTGACGGAGAGGTATCTCTGGGGCCACTCGGTAATGCATCATCATAATGAGCTCAATGTGACTAAGGAGTTAGTCACGGGATCATGCATTACGGTACGAGTAAAGAGACTTGCCGGTAACGAGATTGAACAAGGTATTGGGATACCGACGATCGAATCTCGGGCAAGTAACATACCGATTGACAAAGGGAATTGTATACGGGATTGATTGAATCCTCGACATCGTGGTTCATCCGATGAGATCATCATGGAACATGTGGGAGCCAACATGGGTATCCAGATCCCGCTGTTGGTTATTGACCGGAGAGGCGTCTCGGTCATGTCTGCATGTCTCCCGAACCCGTAGGGTCTACACACTTAAGGTTCGGTGACGCTTGGGTTGTAGAGATATGAGTATGCGGAAACCCGAAAGTTGTTCGGAGTCCCGGATGAGATCCCGGATGTCACGAGGAGTTCCGGAATGGTCCGGAGGTGAAGAATTATATATAGGAAGTCCAGTTTCGGCCACCGGGAAAGTTTCGGGGGTTATCAGTATTGTACCGGGACCACCGGAAGGGTCCCGGGGGTCCACCGGGTGGGGCCACCTATCTCGGAGGGCCCCATGGGCTGAAGTGGGAAGGGAACCAGCCCTTAGTGGGCTGGGGCGCCCCCCTTGGGCCTCCCCCTGCGCCTAGGGTTGGAAACCCTAGGGGTGGGGGCGCCCCCCTTGGCTTGTGGGGGAAGCCACCTTCCCCCCCTTTGGCCGCCGCCCCCCCCCATGCAGATGGGATCTCCAGGGCCGGCGCCCCCCAGGGGGCCTATATATAGTGGGGGGGAGGGAGGGCAGCAACACCACAGCCCCTGGCGCCTCCCTGTCCCCCTGCAACACCTCTCCCTCTCGCAGAAGCTTGGCGAAGCCCTGCCGAGATCCCGCTACATCCACCACCACGCCGTCGTGCTGCTGGATCTCCATCAACCTCTCCTCCCCCCTTGCTGGATCAAGAAGGAGGAGACGTCGCTGCTCCGTACGTGTGTTGAACGCGGAGGTGCCGTCCGTTCGGCACTCGGTCATCGGTGATTTGGATCACGGCGAGTACGACTCCATCAACCCCTTTCACTTGAACGCTTCCGCTCGCGATCTACAAGGGTATGTAGATGCACTCCTTTCCCCTCGTTGCTAGTATACTCCATATATGGATCTAGGTGATGCGTAGGATTTTTTTTAAATTATGCTACGATCCCCAACAACGAGTGCTGCCCTTCTTGAAGACGGTGAGGGAGAAGGATAGTCCGAGGGAGAAGGGAATTTAGCGAAGAGTGAAATGATGGTTGCTTCGTCCGTCAAACTTAGACTGCGGGGAGGTGGGGTTTTGTGATACGACGGCTCGTTACTGCCGCGCTACGACCGGGGTGACTCTCCGCCTGCATACTGCCTTCTAATTTGGTGGATGGCATTTGGGCCCGCGCGCTGCATGGCCCGCATGTCGGTGAACAAAAGTATAACGGCATTCAGTAGAGGGAGACGTTTCAATGACCTAGGAGGAGCCAGAAGCGGTAGAGTGTCTCCACTATACTAGTAGTAATTGTTTTTCTGGGTAGCTGTAGAGTGTCTCCACTGTACTAGTAGTAATTGTTTCTCTGGGCCCAAGACAAAACAGCCCATCCACACTAGTAAATAGTAAAATCAATTCAAAAGCCCATCCACACTGGGTGCTCTTTTCCTCCTCGCTCCCACCCACCTCACGTCAGCTCGCTCCACTCGTACCCCCAAATTCCTCACCTCACTCCTACAGAAAACCCCAGCTCCCCTTCTTCCTCACTCCTACAGAAAACCCCAGCTCCCCTTCTTCTTCGCTCGCACTACGACTAGGCTCATCATTCGTTACTCTGCTCAAATCCGTGAGCGCGACGCGACGCCCTTGAGGAAAATGGAGTCGGCTGACCCCAGCGCCAACAAGATGAGGCTCCCGCCCGCGGTGACGCCTGTTGTAGATCCCGCACCCGGCAGCGCGGGGAGAAGCGGCGACCCCGCCCCCACCGGATCCCAGGAACCCGTAGAATCTCGGGTGGACCGCATCAGCGATCTCCCGGACGCCGTCCTTGGGGAGATCATCTCGCTTCTCCCCACCAAGGATTGCTGCCGCACCCAAGTCCTCTCAATTCGGTGGCGCCCTCTATGGCGCGCCGTGCCCCTTAATCTCGACTGTCGTCAGCTATCTCTCTTCAATGATTTTGAAATCCCCAGAGCCATCATCTCCTCCCACCAGGGCTCCGTTCAAAGCCTCTGCATCCCGTCATGCTACCTGAGCAAGCATACCATGCCCTGCACGGTGGACGCCTGGCTGAAATCCCCTGAATTCACAGAACTACAGCTGCTTGAGTTCTACTATTCCCCTGGAAATCACATACCACATACCGAACGCCATGAACTTGTGCCCTCAGCACCGATGTCCATCTCGCGGTTTTCGTCCTCTCTCCACACCGCCACCTTTGCGCTGTGCTACCTACCAGACAATCTGGTACTAAACCTTCGACTCCCATTTCTCAAGAAACTTTCACTTGTGCGGGTTCGTATATCGGAGGCCTCATTGCACAGCATCATCCACTCCAGTTGCCCTGCGCTGGAGTGCTTGGTGCTTGTTTTCACAGTTAGAATCGGTTGTCTCCAAATAAAGTCGCCTAACCTTGTAAGAATTGGAATTTCTTTTGACGGAAGGCAGCTCATCATCCAAGATGCCCCTTCACTTCAAAGGTTGATCCTTGATTCTAGTTATTCACCGTTGCAAATAACCGTCCTCTCTGCGCCTAAACTGGAGACCTTGGGTGTAATACATGATCTCTGTGCTCATTTCAATATGGTGTTTGGCTCCACAGTTCTTCAGGTACTTTATATTATCATCTACACTTGTAACCATAAGCTGCATTTTAAATTTCTGCGCATAATTTATATATCATCTTGGAGTACACATTTTGTACTAATATTATGTTCTATGCTCAATGAAGAGTTTCTCCATGGATGGCCTATCAATGGTGCTGGATTCTGTCAAGATCTTATATATCCAAATGAATAGTTTTGATCTGAACAAGATTATTGGCTTGCTGCAATGCTTTCCATGTCTGGAGAAGTTGTATATAAAGGTGATAATTTCACGCACATTGGAAGCCCGCATATAGTGTACTAGAATTAACCGTTCAGCTGTTGCTCTTTCGACACTCTTCTTTTAGACCTTAACTGTTTTCAATCTTCATGTCTATTTAGGCAACAGGACGGGGTAAGAAAGTTATAACCAATCGGTGGATTCGTAAGCATCGGGATTTTCTCACTTCTCATGAGATTCGATTGAAGACAATAACGCTAGAACGATATGTAGCCAACCGTGCAAACACAAGATTTGTCACATTCTTCCTGCTGAATGCGAGGTTACTATTGTCCATCAGGCTTAAGTTTATCAGCAGCATGGTTTTGACGGATGGGTATGTCGAAGAGCAAAAAAAGGAGTTTCAGGTGGGCAAAAGAGCTTCTGAACGTGTCGGGCTTCTATTTACAACATATTGTGGTCATAATCCAGTAAATTTTACGACCCAGGATGTTCATTCTATGGACCTGACCGATCCATTTGACTGTGACTGCCGAAAACAGTGCTGGAGTTAGATGTTGTTGCCCTTTTCAATCTGGTTTTTTTGTAAACCTGATGAACAATTAACCCTCGTGCTTTTGTACAGTTTGTAAGCTGGAGTTAGATGTTCCTGCCCTTTTCAACTCGGCTGTGACTGTCATATTTTCTTTGAAACAAGGCAAATGGCTTGCCATTCGTTTAATTTAGAGTGAAATATTGTAACAAATCCCAACCAAGGGAAATAACATCACTCTCGCCGGCTGCTTGAGCTCACTGTGCATTACAGAAGCCAAGTGATTAGCCCCCACCAGCACCCACAAACTTATTTCGAACTAGCACATCAAATGGGCTGTAAATTTTCATAGGAAAGGCTGCATGACCGTGACAGATTTGGATTCTGACATTTGGGACCCGCGAGGAAATAGCCTATCCAAGGTGGTGTCGACTTACTAGCCAGTCAACAAACGATTCTGCCTACCAGCCGTTGGATTGACATCCAACATCTGTCGTGTATCTTCTATCTCTTGTCTTCTTCTTCCTCCAGCCGCCCAAACCAAACCACCCCGTCGGCTCCGCCTGCTCCCGCCTCCCATGGCTGGCTGCGCCTCCGCCGCCCTACCGTACGTACCCTCCAACGTTGGCCAGTCCCTCCCTCTATTCCCCCACACGTCCTGTTATTCTCCGGCGACGTCAGCCCCAACACGCACCCGCGCCCGAACCAGTCAACCCTCGTACTCCCCTCCGCCTGCGACTGGACCGGCGCATCTTCAACGGCTCCTGTTCGTTCCGTCCGAGGCCTCGCCGTCGTCCTCCGCCTTGCGGCCTTGGTTCGCTCGCCGTGCGCGGTGCGCCGCCCTCTTGCGTTGTCAACGTCGTCAACAACCGAGAGGAACAAGGAGATGACTGTACGTGGAGAGGATGACAGTAGGGACCCACCAGCGTCATGGCAGTACGCAAGCAAGTGCCTCTATAGTACAAGCCCAAAAATATGGTTCCTCCTAATGGTTGGACATCTGGGGCTCACGCCATTGTCAACGTAGTCAATAAACGAGAGAATTACACTACGAGCGGCTGACACCAGGGACCCAGCAAGTCGCGCAGTTTTTTTTGAGGAACAAGCAGTTGTTATTTATACTAGTTTTAGCGACGGATCAGGGTAACAACGGGGCTGTGCGGGGGCTGTGGCCCGTCTAGCCAGGGTTTTATTTATGTTTACCACATCATGAGCCCAGTTGTGTTTTTTTCTTGCTGAAAATGGCTAGCCCAGTTCTATTTTTTTAAAGAAATACCCAAACAAGGCCTACTTGCTTTATCGGCCCTGCTGGGCTGCAAATCTTTCAAGACGAGGAGAGTTTCATTCGGTTTGCCCAGAAATGGGCTGTACATTTTTAAAACACATCAAACCGGGAATTAGTTTCAATTTTTTTCATTACAAGATCTTAAATTCCATTGATTTTTATGCGTGGACAATTATTTGGATTTTATATTTATATAAATTATTTTTCAAAATAGTTTGAATGTGAATCGATATTTCTGGATTAAAAACAGTTGACCGCACCGAAATATGCAAAATTTCGTATACTTTTTAACCGTGGCCACAATATGGGGTGTAATGCTAACAAAAAGAAGATGGGCTCCAAAAAAATTCTTAAGAATTAGCAAATGGGCTGTACATTATTAGAAATAATGGCAGATGGGTTGTATGCTGTTTTCCACAGATTTGAGGCTGACTTGTGCGCCTACTACAGGTTGACGCGTATGCTTTCATAAAAAAAAGGTTGACGCACACGCAACGCCCTGTCAACTTAGTCAACACACGAGAGCAGTGACTGTTGGATGTCCATCCAACGGCTGTCGTGCTTCTTCAATCTCTGCTCTTCATGCTCCAGCCGCTCAAACAAGCGCCGGCGGGACTGCCTGCTCCCTCCTCCCGCGGCCGGCTATGCTGCCGCGCAGGCCTCACGGCCCCACCGTACTCCCATCGCTGGCCTAGCCATCCCTCTACTCACCCACACATGTTGTTATTCTCCGGCGACGGCAGACGAACCAGTAAACCCTCGTACTCCTCCGCGTGGGAAACAACTGCCGAGTATTCCCTGGCTCCGTGTCGTTCCCTTCCTAGGCCTCGCCGTCGTCCACCGCCCTGGTGCTCTCGGCGCGGCCTGGTCAACGTGGTCAATGAACGACATCCATCGGAAGTGGACTGTACGTGGAGAGGCTGACAGCTGGGTCCACGGCCGCACGCAAGGAAATGCCTCCTTATTACGCGCAAAATAATGATTCCTCCACCTGACAGCTAGGACCCACAGGAAGGGCCTCTGTATTTCGCGAAAAAAACGTTCCCCCCGCTGACAGGTCGGACCCACCAGCTATATCTTCGCACGCAAGGAAGTGCCTCCTTATTACGCCCAAAAAAATGAATACCCCCTGCTAGCTGGGACCCACCATATTGTTGGGCTGACTTGTGGGCCTACTAAGTTGACGGGGACGGAGGGCTTTGTCAACTTAGTCAATACTCCAGTGACCGTATGATGTCCATCCAACGGCCATAGTGCTTCTTCAACCTCTGGTCTTCTTGCTCCAGCCGCCCAAAGCAGCGCCGGTCGTGCCGCCTGCTCCTGCCTCCCGTGGCCGGCTGTGCTACCGCGGAGGCCTCACCGCCCCCATACTACTCCCACCACTGGCCAGGCCATCCCTCCACTCACCCACACCCCCTGTTATTCTGCGGCGACGGCAGCCTCACACCGCAGCCGAACCAGTGAACGCTCGTACTCCTCTCCGCGTGGGCATCCACTGCCGCGTCTTGCCCGGCTCCGCGTCGTCCCCTTCCTAGGCCTCGCCGTCGTCCACCGCCGTGGTGCTCTCGGCGCGGCGTGGTCAATGTGGTCAACGACCGACTTCCATCGGAAGAGTACTGTACGTGGAGAGGCTGACAGCTGGGTCCACGGCAGCCGCAAGGAAGTGCCTCCTTATTACGCGGAAAATAATTATTCCTCCACCTGACAGCGGGGACCCACCGGACGGGCCACCAGTATTTTGCGAAAAAAATCGTTTCCCCCTGACTGCTGGGACCCACCGGACGGGCCACCGTATTTCGCGAAAAAACGTTCCCCCCGCTGTCAGCTCGGACCCACCGGAAGTGCCTCCTTATTACGCACAAAAAAATGAATACTCCCCCGGCTAGCTGGGACCCACCTTGGTGGGAGGCTGACTTGTGGGCCTACTAAGTTGACGGGGACGAAGGGCTTTGTCAACTTAGTCAATATGAACGATTCTAGCTCCAGTGACCGTACGATGTCCATCCAACGGCCGTAGTGCTTCTTCAACCTCTGGTCTTCTTGCTCCAGCCGCCCAAAGCAGCGCCGGTCGTGCCGCATGCTCCTGCCTCCCGTGGCCGGCTGTGCTGCCGCAGAGGCCTCACCGCCCCCTACTATTCCCACCGCTGGCCAGGCCCTGCGGCGACGGCAGCCTCACACCGCAGCCGAACCAGTGAACCCTCGTACTCCTCTCCGCGCGGGCTTCCACTGCCGCGTCTTCCCCGGCTCCGCGTCGTCCCCTTCCTAGGCCTCGCCGTCGTCCACCGCCGTGGTGCTCTCCGCGCGGCGTGGTCAACGTGGTCAAGGAACGACTTCCATCGGAAGAGTACTGTACGTGGAGAGGCTGACAGCTGGGTCCACGGCCACAGCCCAGTTTTTTTGTGATTTGCCAAGTAAGTCGCTTTGTCAGGCCTGTTGGGCTGCAAATCTTTCAAGACGAGGAGAGCTTTCATTCGGCTGGCCGAGAAAATGGCCCATCAGTAATGAGAAATGGGCTGTACATTTTTAAAACACATCAAACCGGCAATTAGTTTCAAATATCTTTTTTTTCATTTCAAGATTTTAAATTACATTAATTTTTATGCGTGGAGAATTTGTTGGATTTTATATTGATATACATTTATTTTTAAAATCAGTTTGAATGTGAGTCGAAATTTCGGGATTAAAAACAGTTCGGACCGCACCGAAATATGCAAAATTTCGTATAATTTTTTAACCGTGGCCACAATATGGGCTGTAATGCTAACAAAAAGAATATGGGCTCCAAAAAAACCTTAAGAATTAGCAAATGGGCTGTAAATTATTAGAAATAATGGCAGATGGGTTGTATGCTGTTTTCCACAGATTTGAGGCTTTCCTAAAAAAAGGTTGACGCACAAGCACTGACTGTTGGATGTCCATCCAACGGCCGTCGTGCTTCTTCAATCTCTGCTCTTCCTGCTCCAGCCGCTCAAACAAGCGCCGGCGGGACTGCCTGCTCCCTCCTCCCCGCGGCCGGCTGTGCTGCCGCGCAGGCCTCACCGCCCCACCGTACTCCCATCGCTGGCCTAGCCATCCCTCTACTCACCCACACCTGCTGTTATTCTCCGGCGACGGCAGACGAACCAGTAAACCCTCGTACAGTCGTACTCCCCTCCGCGTGGGAAACAACTGCCGAGTCTTCCCTGCCTCCGTGTCGTCCCCTTCCTAGGCCTCGCCGTCGTCCACCGCCGTGGTGCTCTCGGCGCGGCGTGGTCAATGTGGTCAACGACCGACTTCCATCGGAAGAGTACTGTGCGTGGAGACGCTGACAGCTGGGTCCACGGCCGCAGCAAGGAAGTGCCTCCTTATTACGCGCAAAATAATTATTCCTCCACCTGACAGCGGGGACCCACCGGACGGGCCACCGTATTTCGCGAAAAAAACGTTTCCCCCTGACTGCTGGGACCCACCAGCTACACCTTCGCACGCAAGGAAGTGCGTCCGGGCAAAAAAACAAAACGATTCGCCCCCCTGACTGCTGGGACCCACCAGCTACATCTTCGCACGCAAGGAAGTGCCTGACAGTCGGGACCCACCTGGTCGAAGCGTACGTAGCGTTGTCATTCTGGTCGCGAACGTGTACGTACATATATACTGGTGGATGTAGAGGCGCGCACGTGTCGTAGTAGAGGCGCGCACGTAGCATGTACACGTACGTACAGCGGCCAGGGTGCAAGAAAGAAAATACGGCCACGTATGTGTACATACGGGCGGGGTCTCGAACGCCTACTCGCGCATACGTACGGCGAGGGCTCGTTGACATGGCTGGGTCGGAACGGAGAAACAGCGTCGTCGTCGTGTTCATGGGGAGGCAATGGAATGCGTCGTGTTCATGGGGAGGCAACGGAATGCGTCGTGTTCATCGGGAGGCAACGGAACGCGTGGGAGCCAACCGGCTGGGTCGGAACGGAATGCGTGGTCGTGTTCATCGGGAGGGCTTGGACGGAACAGGCGATGGAAACGAGGCCTGGCGTACCGCAGAACGGAGGAAACGGCCTTGTGTTCGACCGGCCACGTTCGAAACGGGATCCTGTTCATCGGGAGGGGTCTGGCGTACCGCAAAACGGACGAAACGGACCTCCTACGGTCGAAACGGGGGTCCTGTTGATCGGGAGGGGTGTGGCGTACCGCAAAACGGACGAAACGGACCTCCTACGGTCGAAACGGGGGTCATGTTGATCGGGAGGGGTGTGGCGTACCGCAAAACGGACGAAACGGACCTCCTACGGTCGAAACGGGGGTCCTGTTCATCGGGAGGGGTGTGGCGTACCGCAAAACGGGACTCCACGGGATACTGTTCATCTCCACCGTCGACCTCCTCCAGCCTCCACGGGCTCCTGTTCATCCAGCCTCCACCGCGCGCTACTCCACCGGCTACTGTTCAACCACCCCTCCACGGGCACCCCTCCACCGTCTACTGTTCATCCAGCCCTCCACACCACGGGGTCCTGTTCAACCACCCCTCCACGGGCACGCCTCCATCGTCTACTGTTCATCCAGCCCTCCACATCACGGGGTCATGTTCATCCAGAGGCAACGCCACCACTCACTGTTCATCCAACCCCCCCCCCCCCCCGCAATGCTCACTGTTCATCCAATCGATCGGCTTCAGTTAGCAGCAGTAGCGATGCTCGATCGTGTTCAGTTAACAGCCATCGATCGATCGCTCGGGTTCAGTAATGCGTAGCCTGTAGTGCAATCGCTCGGGTTCAGTTAGAGCCCAACGCCTTGCTCGGGTTCAGTTAGAGCCAACGCCTCGCACACACACGCGTACGTGTACGAGAGAAACGCACATCGCTCGGCCCCCGACCTCCCACCGTAACCGAGAACTCCCCGAAATTTTCCTCCCCCTCGCTTCTACCATGGTTTTGTCCGTCATGGACGGCCCAAAGAATGTCATGCAGCTGCGTCTCCGGCCCGCCCAGGACGAAAAGCCCATTTTCTGTCATGATTTTTTGTCATAGAAGTAGGAGCCCACCACATCTATGATGATACCTGGTTTTGTCACAATTATCATCATAGAAGTGTCATATGTATGACAGAAAAAAAATTCGTTCGGCCCAAAATGTCACGGATGTGTCTTTTTTTGTAGTGTTGGGGACACAAGAGACTCTTTGTTATTTTGGTTGCAGGGTTGCTTGAGAGAGACCATCTTCATCCTACGCCTCCCACGGATTGATAAACCTTAGGTCATCCACTTGAGGGAAATTTGCTACTGTCCTACAAACCTCTGCACTTAGAGGCCCAACAACGTCTACAAGAAGGTTGCATAGTAGACATCAGTGACCAGCAGATATAAATCCCAAGTGACTCAAACAATAGAGCTATGCTCCCCGGCAACGGCGCCAGAAAATGGTCTTGATAACCCACAAGTATAGGGGATCGCAACAGTTTTCGAGGGTAGAGTATTCAACCCAAATTTATTGATTCGACACAAGGGGAGCCAAAGAATATTCTCAAGTATTCGCAGTTGAGTTGTCAATTCAACCACACCTGGATAACTTAGTATCTGCAGCAAAGTATTTAGTAGCAAAGTAATATGGAAGTAACGGTAACAGTAGCAAAAGTAATATTTTTGGGTTTTGTAGTGATTGTAACAGTAGCAACAGAAAAGTAAATAAGCGAAGAACAATATGTGAAAAGCTCGTAGGCATTGGATCGGTGATGGAGAATTATGCCGGATGCGGTTCATCATGTAACAATCGTAACATAGGGTGACACAGAACTAGCTCCAATTCATCAATGTAATGTAGGCACATGTATTCCGAATATAGTCATACGTGCTTATGGAAAAGAACTTGCATGACATCTTTTGTCCTACCCTCCCGTGGCAGCGGGGTCCTAACGGAAACTAAGGGATATTAAGGCCTCCTTTTAATAGAGTACCGGACCAAAGCATTAACACATAGTGAATACATGAACTCCTCAAACTAAGGTCATCATCGGGAGTGGTCCCGATTATTGTCACTTCGGGGTTGCCGGATCATAACACATAGTAGGTGACTATAGACTTACAAGATAGGATCAAGAACTCACATATATTCATGAAAACATAATAGGTTCAGATCTGAAATCATGGCACTCGGGCCCTAGTGACAAGCATTAAGCATAGCAAAGTCATAGCAACATCAATCTCAGAACATAGTGGATACTAGGGATCAAACCCTAACAAAACTAACTCGATTACATGATAAATCTCATCCAACCCATCACTGTCCAGCAAGCCTACGATGGGATTACTCACGCACGGCGGTGAGCATCATGAAATTGGTGATGGAGGATGGTTGATGATGATGACGGCGACGGATTCCCCTCTCCGGAGCCCCGAACGGACTCCAGATCAGCCCTCCCGAGAGGTTTTAGGGCTTGGCGGTGGCTCTGTATCGTAAAACGCAGTGAATCCTTCTCTCTGATTTTTTTTCTCCCCGAACACGAATATATGTAGTTGGAGTTGAGGTCGGTGGAGCAACAGGGGGCCCACGAGGCAGGGGGGCGCGCCCCCCACCCTCGTGGACAGGTGGAGGCCCCCCTGACGTGGATTCTTCTTCCAGTATTTTTAATATTTTCCGAAAATAAGTTCCGTGGAGTTTCAGGTCATTCCGAGAACTTTTGTTTCTGCACATAAATAACACCATGGCAATTCTGCTGAAAACAGCGTCAGTCCGGGTTAATTCCATTCAAATCATGCAAGTTAGAGTCCAAAACAAGGGCAAAAGTGTTTGGAAAAGTAGATACGACAAAGACGTATCACTGCCTATGGGCGTGCATGATCCCCGACGGCAATGGCGGTGGCGACGACGACGATGACGACGTACATTTTGTGTAGCTAGGGCTCAAAAACTATTTGATGGTCTGTATATTTTGGTGAGGTGGTATATACTAACCCCTCACGCTGATGGTGAACTTGCGGTGCTAGGACGACACCCTCTTTTGGATGTGGTGGTAGGTTAACATCAAGGTAGTGCTAGGAAGAACTTGCTATGCCATATGATCATGCATGCTTTACTTCTCTTTTGCTCCATTGTTGTTTGTGTGCTCCATTGATTTGCTGCTTCAACTCTTGCTCTTGTGCATTGCTAGGGCAAGTGGTATGCCGTGTTCATCGGTAAGGTCCCAGGGGTTTATAGTTCATGGGAAGAAGCCAGTGCACAAGTGGCATCGTATAGCAACAACACCCATAGAGGGTTCAATACTAGGTAGGCACCAGAACAAGCTTATTTCGAGTGGGTGCGAAAGCACGATAGCATTGTTGACAGTCGCAAGGTTGGAGGTGTCAAGGTGGATCGTCAGTTAGGGCTGAAGCTGAAGAACTTCATCATCTTCGCCCAGTTCATCGCCATTGCTGTGCTATGGCGTTGGTGTGCTAGGTGTGGGTAAGCTCACCAACTAGGGTACAAGGTAAGCACAACATGTACGCCGTATGCAACCAAACTCCGTGTTCATGTGCCTCTCGGGCCAATGCAGGCAACCAAACAAAGTGCACTTGGGTATTACCTAATGCAGGGAAACTAGATGCAGGCAACCAAACAACTAGCAGATGGCGTAGTAGGGCCTGCTTTTGCTCAACCAGGCTGGCTTGAGAAGTGTATGCGATGCAGGCCCTGTAGAAAACGGCAACCAAACACGCCCTTTGTAACTTTTTTCCCTGTGTTTTATTAATTAAAGAAGGCAAATTTATTAAAGTATATATATCAAGCTAATACGGTTTGGTTTTTGCTAAATCTCTTGTGCCCGAAATGTTTCCTCGCGTCGGTCAATTTCTGCTTTGCACGAGATCGAAGGTGGGGACGACGTGAGGAGCAGCAGCGACGAGCGTCGGCCACGCTGGAGCAAGGGACGACACTGCGAGCGGCAGCGAGTTCCGGTGTCCTAGGTGAAGGTGAGGAAGAAACTTCACTGAGGGGTGGGGGGTCTTCGAGGTTTAAGCGGATGGCGAGGTGAAAGGATCGACATGGTTGAGTAGAGGGGGAGGGGTGAATAGGCAACTACCAATTTTTAGTTTTTCTTAACAAATTAGGTTTAGCAACAAATAGGTTGTCTATATATGCAATTAATTAGGTGAACAATCTATATGATACTAGCGACTGTTAGAATTAGATTATAGCTGCCTTAAGCAGTTATTTAGTGCCCAAAGTGACGTGCATAAGCACGAACGCCTTCTCTGTGTAAAGGCACCTGATCCCTACGAACATGCACCTATTCATTCAACAAACACCTTGTACAAGTGTCTCCTCTTGTAACCGACATCCCGAACAGACGGGAATCCTTGTATAAATACCTCAAGTCAATGATCAATGAATAAGAAGTTCTTTCCAATCACTTTGTTTCTTCACAGCAACAACAACAACAACACAAGCAAGCACGAGATACAACACAAATAAAGCTTGCACAAAGTAAAGGGAAAAAGTAACCACAAGTGGAGCCGGTGAAGACGAGGATGTGTTACCGAAATTTCTTTCGTTTGAGGGAAAATACGTCTCCATTGGAGCGGTGTGGAGTCACAATGCTCCCCAATAAACCACTAGGGCCATCATATTCTTCTCACGCCCTCACACAATACAAGATGTTGTGATTCCACTAGTGGTGCCCTTGAAGGCGGCGACCGAATCTTTACAAACAAGGTTGGGACAATCTTCACAACCGAATTGAAGGCTCCCAATAGCACCACGAAGCTTCACCAAAATGGATTGTGGCTTCGAGGTGACCTCAACTGTCTAGGGTGCTCAAACACCCAAGAATAACAAGATCCGCAATGGATTAGTAGGGGGGACACTACAAAAAAAAGACACATCGGTGAAATTTTGGGCCGAACGAATTTTTTTCTGTCATACATATGACACTTCTATGACGATGATTGTGACAAAACCCGGTATCATCATAGATGTGGTGGGCTCCTACTTCTATGACAAAAAATCTTGACAGAAAATGGGCTTTTCGTCCTGGGCGGGCCGGAGACGCAGCTGCATGACATTCTTTGGGCCATCCATGACGGAAAAAACCATGGTAGAAGCGAGGGGGAGGAAAATTTCGGGGAGTTCTCGGTTACGGTGGGAGGTCGGGGGCCGAGCGATGCGCGTTTCTCTCGTACACGTACGCGCGTGTGTGTGAGGCGTTGGCTCTAACTGAACCCGAGCGAGGCGTTGGGCTCTAACTGAACCCGAGTGATTGCACTGCAGGCTACACGTTACTGAACCCGAGCGATCGATCGATGGCTGTTAACTGAACTCGATCGAGCGATTCCTTCGCTACTGCTGCTAACTGAAGCCGATCGATTGGATGAACAGTGAGCGTTGCGGGGGGGGGTGGATGAACAGTGAGCGATGGCGTTGCCTCTGGATGAACAGGACCCCGTGGTGTGGAGGGGTGGATGAACAGTAGACGGTGGAGGGGTGCCCGTGCAGGGGTGGTTGAACAGGACCCTGTGGTGTGGAGGGCTGGATGAACAGTAGACGGTGGACGGGTGCCCGTGGAGGGGTGGTTGAACAGTAGCCGGTGGAGTAGCTCGCGGTGGAGGCTGGATGAACAGGATCCCGTGGAGGCTGGAGGAGGTCGACGGTAGCCCGTGGAGGCTGGAGGAGGTCGACAGTGGAGCTGAATAGTATCCCGTGGAGTCCCGTTTTGCGGTACGCCACACCCCTCCCGATGAACAGGACCTCGTTTCGACCGTAGCGCTCCAACACAAGTCCGTTTCCACCGTTTTGCGGTACGCCAGACCCCTCCCGATCAACAGGACCCCCGTTTCGACCGTAGGAGGTCCGTTTCCTCCATTTTGCGGTACGCCAGACCCCTCCCGATGAACAGGATCCTATTTTGAGCATGGCTGGTCGAACACAAGGCCGTTTCCTCCGTTTTGCGGTACGCCGGGCCTCGTTCCCATCGCCTGTTCCATCCAAGCCCTCCCGATGAACACGACCATGCATTCCGTTCCGACCCAGCAGGTTGGCTCCCACGCGTTCCGTTGCCTCCCGATGAACACGACGCATTCCGTTGCCTCCCATGAACACGACGCATTCCGTTGCCTCCCCATGAACACGACGACGATGCTGTTTCTCCGTTCCGACCCAGCCATGTACACGAGCCCTGGCCGTACGTATGCGCGAGTAGGCGTTTGAGACCTTGCCCGTATGTACGTACGTGGCCGTATTTTCTTTCTTGCACCCTGGCTGCTGTACGTATGTGTACATGCTACATGCGCGCCTCTACTACGACACGTACGCGCCTCTACTACGACACGTGTGCGCCTCTACATCGACCAGTATATATGTACGTACATGTTCGCGACCAAAATGAAAACGCTACGTACGCTTCGACCAGGTGGGTCCCGACTGTCAGGCACTTCCTTGCCTGCGAAGATGTAGCTGGTGGGTCCCAGCTGTCAGGGGGGCTAATCGTTTTGTTTTTTTGCCAGGACGCACTTCCTTGCGTGCGAAGGTGTAGCTGCTGGGTCCCAGCAGTCAGGGGGGAATCGTTTTGTTTTTTTTGCCCGGACGCACTTCCTTGCGTGTGAAGATGTAGCTGGTGGGTCCCAGCAGTCAGGGGGCGAATCGTTTTTTTTGGACGCACTTCCTTGCGTGCGAAGATGTAGCTGGTGGGTCCCAGCAGTCAGGGGGGCAAATCGTTTTTTTTTCAAACGCACTTCCTTGCGTGCAAAGATGTAGCTGGTGGGTCCCAGCAGTCAGGGGGAAACGTTTTTTCGCGAAATACGGTGGCCCGTCCGGTGGGTCCCCGCTGTCAGGTGGAGGAATAATTATTTTGCGTGTAATTAGGAGGCACTTCCTTGCTGCGGCCGTGGACCCAGCTCTCAGCCTCTCCACGTACAGTCCACGTCCGATGGAAGCCATTCCTTGACCACGTTGACCACGCCGCGCCGAGAGCACCTGGGCGGTGGATGACGGCGAGGCCTAGGAAGGGGACGACGCGGAGCCGGGGAAGACGCGGCAGTTGATGCCCACGCGTAGAGGAGTATGAGGGTTCACTTGTTCGGCTGCGGTGTGAGGCCGCCATCGCTGCAGAATAACAGGGGGTGTGGGTGCGTAGAGGGATGGCCTAGCCAGCAGTGGGAGTAGTAGGGGGCGGTGAGGCCTCCGCAGCATCACAGCCGGCCACGGGCGGCAGGAGCAGGCGGCACGACCGGCGCTGCTTTGGGCGGCTGGAGCAAGAAGACCAGAGGTTGAAGAAGCACTACGGCCGTTGGATGGACATCGTACGGTCACTGGAGCTAGAATCGTTCATATATTGACTAAAGTTGACAAAGGCCTCCGTCCCAGTCAACTTAGTAGGCCCACAAGTCAGCCTCCCACCAAGGTGGGTCCCAGCTAGCAGGGGGTATTCATTTTTTTGTGCGTAATAAGGAGGCACTTCCGATGGGTCCGAGCTGACAGCGGGGGAACGTTTTTTTCACGAAATACGGTGGCCCGTCCTGTGGGTCCCAGCAGTCAGGGGGAAACGTTTTTTTTTTCGCGAAATACTGGTGGCCCGTCCGGTGGGTCCCTGCTGTCAAGTGGAGGAATAATTATTTTCCGCGTAATAAGGAGGCACTTCCTTGCGCCTGCCGTGGACCCAGCTGTCAGCCTCTCCACGTACAGTACTCTTCCGATGGAAGTCTGTCGTTGACCACATTAACCACGCCGCGTCGAGAGCACCACGGCGGTGGACGACGGCGAGGCCTAGGAAGGGGACGACGCGGAGCCGGGGAAGACACGGCAGTGGAAGCCCGCGCGGAGAGGAGTACGAGGGTTCACCGGTTCGGCTGCGGTGTGAGGCTGTCGTCGCCGCAGAATAACAGGGGGTGTGGGTGAGTAGAGGGATGCCCTGGCCAGTGGTGGGAGTAGTAGGGGCGCTAAGGCCTGCGCGGCAGCACAGCCGGCCACGGGAGGCGGGAGTAGGCGGTCCCGCCGGCGCTGCTTTGGCGGCTGGAGCAAGAAGATCAAAGATTGAAGAAACACGACGGCCGTTGGATTGACATCCAACGGTTACGTCTGCTAGAATCGTTTGTTGACGTATATAATAACTAAAAAAATCTTGCATACGCGTCAACTAAACAGGCCCACAAGTCAGACCACTCCCTCTTTTTTTTAATAATTTATATATAGCTCATGGCAACTTCTTATGCAATTTATTGCAGTCGTTTTTTTGGTTGGCCGCATATTTCTATGGGTTCCAAACTATTTTTAATACCGAAATGTCGAGCCAGATTTAAAGTACTTTGAAGATATATTTAAATTAGGTTAATACCCAGTGAAATAGGAATCTGAAAATGTGAAAAAATTCATAAATTATAAAGTAATTGCCAATTTGTCATCTGTTTTTATATTTACAACCCATTTCATATTACTTTCAAGATTTGCAGGCGTCTTGAAAGAGTTGCAGCCCATCAGGGCGTAGAAAAATAAGTAGGACTGGATTGGGTATTCTTCAGAAAAAATAAACTAGGCTCATTTTCACAAAGAAAAAATAGCTGGGCTGGTCACATGGTGAACATAAAATATAAGCCTGGGCTAGACGGGCCACAGCCCAGTTCAAACCCTGCTCCGTCTCAACAATACCAAACAAAAAATACTGCTCGAGTAGCTACGTCCCAGGTGTCAGCCGATCTTGTGTTGTTCTCTTTTCTATTGACTATATACGCTCACAATGTCGTGGGTCCCAGATGTCAGGAAAACACTAGGAGGTAGCATTTTATTTTTCCATATGCTGACGTGGTGGGCCCCTAATGTCATCCTCTCCACGTACTTCTGTCGATACCTGTTGTTTGTTGACCATGTTGACAACGCGAGAGGGCGGCGCCGCGGCGAGCGCACCAAAGCGCGTGGAGGACGTCAGCGTTAATGATTTAGGAGACGGTGGGGTGGCGATGCGTGCGCTGAGGCGCAGCCAGCCGTGGGAGGCGGAAGCAGGCGGCCCCGCCGGCGCTGGTTTGGTTTTGGCGGCTAGAGGAAGACAGGAATGAAGAAACACGATAGACTGTAAAAGCAGCATGAGTAATTAACAACCTTAACTGAAACCAGCAGGGGCACTTAACAACCAAAGCTGAAAGCAGTATGAGGACTTTTACAGGTTCAACCGTACAAAGCACGCCTCGAACAGTGCTACTTTGCCTACAGTTAACCAAGGGTGAGGCCGCCAAGCCCCAGGACAAGGCCCAGGCACCACCCCGCGCATCCACAACCTTCTGAAAGCGGCTTCATCTCGCAACGTGGTCAATAAACAGGATATTCGCTTTAGAGCCATGGAAAAGCATGAACAAAATCTTCTGTCCTATTCTCCAAGATGGACGGGCCTTCATTATTTGAGACCACCCATGAATAAGTATCTTTTCACCTCCAAGGGGAATTGAGTAGGTCGACATAAACATCATGTTGTGACCAAGCGCAAGTCTGACCCGACCATGGTCAGACATCTGTATAGGAACAATAGAACTCGGCAGTTCCTGTTTCAAGAATATCACAGCTGTAAAACTGTGTATAAGCAATAGTTTATGAACAACATATATAACAGAAAACAGCTCGTACCATAAGTTTCTCGACACAGTTGGACCTGTTCAACGAGTGCAGCAGTGGCACACATATCCCACGTGGCCTTCCACCATTGAAACGCCCCACAAGGACCTCAAGACAATCAATAAAGTGTAGGAACTTGTGGATGTCGATCCAGTCAACTTCAGTGCCATTAGTAACAGCCGAGTTATTACAGAGTAACAAACGAGCAGACTGCTTAACTCTGAGAAAACCTACACGTGCCACCAATTATAAGAAAATATTAGTTAGAAGTAGCATCTTCGTGAGAGATTTGTTGCTACTTCTAAAGTTAAATTGTGATTAGTTAGACAGAATAGGTGGATTAAGAAGTAATCGAGGCAACAAGCAAGAACAAGATACAAAACTAACATGGATGAACAATTGGAACGACGTCGGGGTGGAAGATCGCAGTGAAGATGAGACCAGGTTCTGCTATTTCCATCAACATTCGTGCGCCAACTTTCAGTCCGTAACACTTGAGAAAGTTTATCCAAGTTCGGCCATAAAAAAGCAGCGATCTTCTTGGTTCATGAACCCAACTCGGAACTTGTATCCATGGCTTGTCTTCACTGTGACCATTAAACTAGTGTATTAAGTTATGGCAAGGCCAAGCATCTTGAGTACATGTGTTCTGGCAGAGCAAATAATGCACTGCAGGAAAAATAATATGAGAACACAGCATGTTCAAAAAAACCCCACCCTCCCGGATAGAAAAGAGGATTCTAGGAACATACTGTGCGCGTTTCAAAATGTTGTGTTAGGATGAGAAGGAACAAGTGTGGCGTCTCGCCGAGGGCGCAGAAACCTGTAGGGTACTCGCACTTTGGGCACTGCAAATGAAACACACTAGATTCAGTAGGAAGAAAAATGCATGAACGGCGGCGGCTGCCATCCTAGGATTACCTGCGACCAAGGGACTTGGATTTATCGGGGATGGATGAAGAATTCGTACCTGGTTCTCCATGAGAAAACCCTATGCAATCGCCGAGAGGGGGTTTTCTCTGAACAAGCAGACGAGGGAGAAGGGGATGCAGGCCCAGTGAAATATTGCCGCTTCGTCTGTCCAGCTTACTGCTAAAGCTGGAAAGGGGGGTTATGATTTGACGGCTCATTGGGCATTACTGCGGCGCTACGACCGGGGTGTGTCTACCGTGAAGTTGTGCACTCTAATTTGTGCATATGGCACGTGGACCCCGTTGCCGGTTGCCCCACATATCAACGAAAGGAAGTAGAAAGACAGGAGTAACTAGTTACACATAAATATATTTTTTGACAGAGAGATACTCCCTCTGTAAAGAAATATACAAATCTTTTATCTCACAGGCTCACCTTGCCGAGAAATATACTCCCTCTGCAACGCACGGGCATTATGGGGGTTCAGCTTTTTTTATGGGGGTTCAGCTGAGAATATAATACTCAGATAGGCTCATGGCTCTGGACTTTGGGCCGCAGGCCGACCCTGCATGTTTGGGGGCCCATGTGTTCTACCTCAGCGCTTTTCATATTGCAAGCGACCGGTACGGCGCTGGTTTTAGATGCTGTCGCAAGGCGAATACACAAAATTGAATAAAGCACGGCAGCTGTTGGAATGAAATCGAACGACAATTCCTAACCAGCAATCAGAGTTGCAATTATATCAACGATATACCATGTGATAAATAATACTGTCGTACTATGTATACACACAGGACACTTGTTTCACCATGCCAGATTATTACATCAAAATCTCTCGGAGGATAGATCAGTTTGGCAGTTGCGTGCTGCTACTGAAGAATTTCAAAGTTGATTTGGACCAGCTCTCCTTGCCGAGAAAGTTCGATTTTGACATCATCCCCTACTGCAAGATATGATTTAGATTTGAACCTTGACCATCCTTTAGCATCAATCATCATGCGACCATCCTTTGTACTTACGGTATATTGAGCAGGTTCATTCACACCAAGGCTGCGCATGGTAAGAGAAACTTGGCCGCGGTCGCCCGGATTGTTGAACGACTCCCTCGTTGCTCTAGGAATTCTCTGTTTGCAAACAAGAAGACATACCCAAACAGTTAGATCAACACAGTGAATCATGTGAAACAACATGGAAAGAAAAAAGAACGAAGCACTTGGGCGGCCAATGCTTACCAAGAAGGTGGACATGTCAGTTTTTGTAAGGACTTTGGTATATGAGGTGCGAACTGCAGCCCAGTCTGTTGCCGGTGCAACTGCATGGGCCGGAGCAGATGCAAGTGCAAGTGTTGGTGCAGGTGCCGAAGCCGCTGCTGCTGCCGGAGATGGTGCTCCTTGTAGAGCTGGTGCCGGTGTCAGAGCAGGTGCCGGTGTCGATGCCCGATCCTCCGGTAGATCAGACTGATCTGCTGATGCGGTCGGTGCCCAATCCTTAGCCGGATCAGACTGAGCTGCTGCCGCTGTCAGTGCTAGAGCAACTGCCGGTGCTCGATCTGTGCGAGACAGCGGCGATCGTGTCTGGTCTGCTATGATCAGCTTTCTAACTTGACTAGGATCCGTGACCGTGATCCAGTTTTTTTCTTCATTTCTTTTAAACGCGAGAAGGACTAATTGTGGCGTTTTTGTTAAACCAAACTGCAGTTCATCATAGGGATTCAGCTTGTACTCAGACAACAGACTGATCCAATTTTTCCAGTAATATAAGTGATGGACAGTGCCTTCGTTACTGACACGACATAAGAAGTGAAACCTGCAAAAATAGCCATCGTAGAGCAAACCAAACGGTTTATTTTGTGATGAATGTCACATGGCAAAACCTGCATCGTAAAATTGCAGGAAAAGAAAGAAAACATGACATTAAATCAATAAGATTTAGACAGTAAATCAATAAGATTTACTTGATGTGACACGAGTGAATCCTTACCAGGAAATCACTATGTTGAAGTACTAAACAGAAGATTGATCGTCCAACTACGCGTGGCATGCAGGGGCCCCGCCTACTCCCACAAGCAGGACAGTCCAAAGGTCGTGACAAATCGTATGGACCGAACATCCATGGGACTGGAAATCCTGGTGGGTGCGATAAACCCTGCAATGCATACATATATTGGAGTGTAACCATAATTGATAAACCGTCCTCACAAAAAATATGATCTGGATACTTCAAAATATACAGACTGAATTGAGTGGACAGACATTAACATAGACATTAACATAGACCGTTCACACACCAAAAGCGGCAGTACTAATAAACAATACAGGGTTCACAAACACAAATCAAGTACTGAACAATAGTACTTACTACAGACAAGCAAAGTTGCACTAACTAAACTCTGCAGACTATTTCTTGCCACCGACCTACGGGATGAACCCCACATAACTGACTAGGCCATGGACTTCGTGTGAGATGTCTACATGCACCATCACCATCTTGTCAACCTTGGAGAACCTAACAGAGTGGTCTTTCCACTCATAAACATGATGATGAAGACAGGCCGCATCAGATTTGTTGGGAAGCTTTACAAGAACCACACCCTTCGTAATCGAAGGCACAGCCAGGAAATTGTTGTGGTCAAGTACAGCCTCGAGAACACGCCTGACAACAATGCTACAGGAAAACACTAGTTCAGGACACGTGGCGACAAGGACACAGCAGCTGGATAGTTCAGCAGTAGAACTCATCATCAGGTCTTCCAGTTCACACGGCATGACTTTGAGAACTTCATCTCCACCGCGGACCTGGTTCTAATTCAAACAGAAACCATATTTTATTACTACCTCCGTTCAGAAATATAAGATGATTTTCGATATTATACTCCATATATGACTACATATACGCACAGAAATGAGTGAACAAAGACACTAGAACATGTCTTCAAAGGCATGAGAGCAGAGGGATTACATGCAATATCCATAACACAAGTTACTGAGGCAAATATACCCTCTTAAAAGGTAGCATTGATGTTCATAAAGTACTCCCTCCGTCCCAAAATTCTTGTCTTAGATTTGTCTAGATACGGATGTATCAAGTCACATTTTAGTATTAGATACATCCGTATCTAGACAAATCTAAGACAAGAAATTTGGGACAGAGGGAGTAGTTGAAAGTAATCTATAAGAAATCAGTGTCAACCTCTCGCATGTTTTGGTCAAAAGAGGAATTTAGAACCGTCATTTGGCACACTAAAATCACATGCAAGATCACCCAGAAAGTTGTACTACCAGTACTAGTACTGCGTGTTAGATGAAAAAACACGATCAAGATCGAGAAAAAGATCGTCAACAAGAGACATTACCTGGACTTGCTTAATGAGGGATCCCGGAGAGGGGGGCTTGGACAGGGCGATGGCTTTGAGCTTGTCTGCGGTAGTCTCGGCGGGGTGCTTGCGCTTCTTCGTACCATGAGCCTCGACGGTTTTGGCCAGAGCCATAGACATCACGTCGGCCGGTGCTCCGGCGTCCATCCAAGAGAGGAAGCTGAGAGAGAAGAGTGAAAGGAGGAACGAGATGAGGGAGAAGCGAAGCGAGTGGGGGTTTTCTTCAAGAGAGGAAGCTGAGAGAGAAGAGTGAAATGATGGTTGCTTCGTCCGTCCAACTTACTGCTGGAAAGGAGGGGGTTTTGTGATTTGACGGCTCATTGGGCATTACTGCGGCGGTTCGATCGGGGTAGTCTACCGTCACTCTACTACGGAGTAATTTAGTGCATGGCTGGTGGACCCAGGTGCTGGCTGTCCCACACGTCGGCGAAAGTGAGTAATTTAGTGCATGGCTGGAGGAGGATCCGCACGGTAGAGCGTGTCCACTGTTTTTCTGAAGAAAAAAATGATTACAGCAAGCGTTTCCACTCTTACGACGGAGGAGTGCGAAACACGGCAGCCACTTGAACATACACAGTGCTCCTACTACTAGGCATGTGCAGTGGTTCATACGTCAGTACTACACAATCTTGTTGCTAGTGTAGTAAGATATGACGATAACAAATGATGTTGTGCGCATGTCAACTACTCCTATATGTAACATAGTACCGCTTTTTCGACTGTCCGGTCGAGAATGAACGGTGAGATCAATGTTAACAGAACTAGGTCCACAGCGCACGGAGAGTACGGTGCTACAGTACTCCACGAAACATGAACCATATGAAGCACGAATAGTGTTAGGCAGGGTGTATGAAGGGTGCACGGGATGGGAGCAAAAGTTCCCTTCTCGACCCACTTTTGGGTGTTTGGCAGAGTGCATGAAGGGTGCATGAGTCCACACTAGTAGGTTGACAAAAATACACGAAGAGGAAACAACTATATTGAGATGAGAATGCAACCAAACACACCCACACGCTTTGTGCTACAGTGACTGATCTGCACCGTCTGAGTTTGATCCAACGGTCATGTTGCGCCGAGACATGGACATGCCCATGCAGAGGGCGCCTAAACACCACCGAAGTCCCTCTGCTTCTCGAGGCGCACGACGTTGGTGATGCAGGGTGCAACCGCCCGCAGAGCCCGCTCCCGGTCGACGGGAGCCAGCTCGTCAAAGACGGCGTCCAATGGCACGAATGGATTCCGGTGACGGAGCCCTGAAAGGATTCGCCCGGCAACGGCGACGGCAGCCCGCAACCCCTCCTTGTCCAGCTCAGCCCCCACCATCGCGCGGAGACGGCTCAGCTCCTCGGAGATATAGGTGAAGAAGGAGACCAGGTCAGGAAGCCGCAGCTCGTTGAAGTCGACCGGGTGGTCGAACGGGTTTAGCCCGACGGCCGGCATCGTCGCGCTGGCACGACGGTAGGCATCGCGCAGCCGCAACACGTGCGTGGCAACTTGGTTCACCAAGTGGCTGAGGCGATCCTGGACCTCGTCACGATCGGCCCGCTCGCGCTCCAGCCGGCTCCCCTGACGGCCTATCGTATCTCCCGCTTTCTGCAGCAACGCCGCCGACGCCTCGAGCATCTTTGTGGTGGACGCCTGCCGCTTTTGAAGCTCCGTGAACTCCCGCACATAACGGAGGAGCATGGCACTCCTCTCCTCCTTGAGCTCACGGAGCTCCACGTCCTTGGCCCTGAGCTCCGCATCCTTGGCATGGAGCTCCTGTGTCAGGCGCCTCACCTCGGACTCCGTGATCTGCTGCGCCGCCATGGCACCAGGTAGAAGCAATGGGGAGAGGAAGCAAAGGGGGCGAAACGGCTGAAAGGCAATGCAATCTACGGGAAGGCGGAGGGAGCGGGGAATCTTTTGGTTTTCACCACGGTAAAACACCAGTCGACGACTTCTCACATCAGGGAGCAGTGGGTTTTTACAGGCGGAGTCATCGTGACTAATTGCTGCCGCGCCTGCTCCGTCAATCAAAAAATTAAAAATCCTGCCGCGCCTGCTCCCGTCAATCAAAAAATTAAAAATCCTGCCGCACCCAAACACCAGAGCAACGCCGCGGTGGATATTTAAATTTACCTGCCGGCAAGTAGATAAAAAAGGGGTGAAAAAACAAATGTGGCGGCGGCCTAGCTAATCGGTCGAACTAGCCCAACTAGCTAGCC
Organism: Triticum aestivum; assembly: GCF_018294505.1. NCBI lineage: Eukaryota > Viridiplantae > Streptophyta > Magnoliopsida > Poales > Poaceae > Triticum > Triticum aestivum. Next base: position 25,247,234 of record NC_057811.1, on the reverse strand, counting down.
ACCGTGCTTCACTGATGTACTCGGCGGGAAAGGTGGTCTTTCGTGATTTGACGACTCATTTACTTGCTTCGGCGCTACGACCGAGGAGGACCCAGAAAACGCGCGGTAGGGCGTCCCACGTCAGGAAGAATATATGCGTGCACCACCCGGGAGGACCCCGAAACCGCGCGGTAGGGTGTGCCACGTCTCGGCACGGAGGAAAAATGTGCGTGTAAAAATATACTGTATCAGACGTAGTACCTATGGTTCGACCTCGGGACCCAGCCAGTCGGTCGAAAACACCCCACTAGCCACACAGCTTCATCATGCAAACGTGGCACGGAGGATAGATGTGGTTAGCTCCGTCTCGACCAGCCACAACGTCTCTTGTTCTAGGCGATTCTTCTATTTTCCAAGCTTTTTTTAGTTGTAATAACACCACGGCAAGCTAGCGCCGCTCTTCGTGTGTGCCCGTGCAAAGGTTAGACGATGGAGAGAAGAGAGATTGAGATCGCAGACCTGGGACCCACCAGTAAGTGAGACAACGGTCATGCACGTGTTGACGAGGCACTCCCTCTACTCTACTCAACGCAAGTACTGTATAAAATCAAGTTATGGGACAAAGCCAACAACCGTTCGTTTTTTCAGGCTATCGACTTACGCTTTGTAGTCCAGGTTGCCAGTTCGAATCTCGTCTTTCAGATTTGTTAGTTTTAGGTCCAAATTTGATTAATGACAAGTGGGACCCCCGTGTGTTGTTCCGATATTTCAGTGTAGGATGGTTTTTTTGAACAAACACTTTGCGCGGTTAGACAAGTAACGGCACGAGTTACACGTATTTTGCAAGTTTACGAACAAAAATGACAGCGGCATAGAATATCACATCCACCCCGCAGCTTAGATACTATGGTGATACGAGTTTTTACACCGTTGGAAGTGAGATCCAATGGCTTGGGAGTAGTCTTTGTAATTATGCGCAATTTCCAAACTCTCCAAAGGTTTTTTTGCAAATAAAACATTCAGGCCTCGTGTGTGCCGCTGCATCTTCGATCCAACGGCTCCCCGGTGCTCATATTAGGTGCTCCCCGTAGCTTAATTACCCGCTACGGTGATATGAGCATCTAGGTCGTATGATCAGTGATCAGATGGCACATGCGTAGTACTTGTACTTTCTGCGCATTTCCCAAACTCTATCAGCCGTATATTGCAAAAACATTCAAACCTCCTACTGTGGGCCGTTAGATCTCAGTGAACTCGTATCACCATAGAATCTACGGTGCGGGAGCACCTCATACTCTCCCGTGCGAGAAAACATAAGGTGCTATCGCAGCTTGGATGCTACGGTGATACGAGCTTGGAGGTCGTTTGATCTGAGATCCAATGGCATCTGAGCAGTCTTTGTGCTTGTAAGCAGTGGCCGAACTCTTTTGGGGCTTTTCTGCAAAAAACCATTCGAACCACCGAGGAGGTGTTGGGTCACAAATCCAACGCCTCCGAAGAGCTTGTATCACCAAAGCATCTAAGGTGTGGTAGCACATGATATTCTTACATACAGGAGAATATGATGTCCTCCTTCATCTTAGATGCTACGGTGATACGAGCTTCGAGGTCGTTGGATATGGGATCAAAGGGCATCTAAGTAGTTTTTGTACAAATTGTGTGCAATTCTCAAACTCATCAAGGTTTCCTGCAAAAATATTAAGACACATCATGTGAGCTGCTATATCTCAGATCTACAAGCTCCAAGCAACTCGTATCGGCATATAGCATCTAAGGTATGGGGGCACATGATATTCTCCCGGGGAGGAGGGGTGGGGGTGCACAACCAATCGGTGGTTGGGAGGGTGGGGACAAATATAATCTAAACAACCCTAAACAGAGCTCCACAATTTTATCTAAGGTCGAGGGGTTGACCCCCGACAATCATAGCTCCGCCTAAACACAACATTTGCATGTACTGTAGTACTAGACTTAATATTCATGTTTCAGTTTCATGTTCATTTTAAATATTGAACTGAGGACCATGGATGTCTTACATTTTACTCCCTTCGTTCCTAAATATTAGTCTTTTTAGAGGCTTCAAATGGACTGGCACATACGGATGTATATAGACATATTTTAGAGTCTAGATTCACTCATTTTGCTCCGTATGTAGTCACTTGTTGAACTCTCTAAAAGACTAATATTTAGGAATAGAAGGAGTATTTTTGAATTCGTGTCATACATGCATGGTTTGGAAAAATAGATGCACTATACTTATTGGATTGTTGTTGTGTTCGTGCGTGTGTGTCTCTGTGTGTGTGTGTGGTCATATGCTTGATACATACAAAGTTTTCTCACCTCCATATTGTTCATCTTTTAAATTTGAATTTGCATTGGAAAACTTACTAGGGATACCATGAAATGTGAAATCCACGTTGAGATCACTATATCACAAACTCACTCTAATTCAACAACTCGTCATAAATCAATTACCACGTTGAGATTAGTATTTGCAAGGAAAATACGGGTATTGTAATACACATAGATTCGTTCGGCAATTTAAAAGGTTCCTTTCGTATTCTCGAATGGTAGGACCCAACGGCGTACCAGCCAGACCTTGGCTCGTGTTGATCCTAAAAAAACCGGGCTCGTGTCCTTCGGTGGCGTGCGTGGTACGCACATTAGGCAACCCCAACCAGTCGAGCCTCAGCGTTTCAAGTCGAAATATCTGGCGGCCAGAATTCCAGCCCTAGGAAATTCCCCTCATGTCCCCGGTCCATAATGACTACCGATGAACAACGGAGGGATGCTTTAGTAACTAGACAACGTTACCTACCGTGCCGAGCACGGTTCAATTCCCTCGGTCGCCGCTCGTCAAGGTCACCCGTCAACTGCATTGCCTAGTACTACTACTACTACACCAGGATGAGCACAGAATTGAGCCCGTTTGTTCGTGCCTAGTACTTGAGTTAATATATCAGGCAATGCACTGGTACGGAGGGATTATCCTTTTACTCTGCATATATAACTTGTCTGAAGTCTAACTAAGCAAAATGTTTGACCAAATCCTTTCTTAAGAAATACAACAGGACAGATGTACGGCTTGAAAATTTATTGCATGATGCAGGTTATGATATTGTTTCGAATCCTGGATCTTAAATTTCAGAAAATCCAAAAGTGAGCATAAATTCTTGAAACTAAGCATGGTCACGTGATATGGCACAAATATTACTTCGTAAGTTTTTTCTTCAATTTGAGACAAGCTGCTTATGACAAGTTGCACAAATGAAGAGCCAAGGTATTTTGGAACAAAGACCTGTCACGTTAAGGCGAACGCTTTCACTATTGAAACCGTGGGCGTTTACGTGCCGCCACGAGTCCCCGCTTCTCATCGGCAGGTGCCGTCCGAGCAAGCGTGTGAGTCGACGGGAGGCGTGCGAGCAGACCGCTGCGCCGGCTGTCAGGGAGGCGTGCGAGCAGACCGCTGTGCAGGCTCACCGGGAGGCGAGCCCTTTGACCAGGCTCCGCCGCCCACCGTCGTCCCAACTGCTCCCACTTTTAATGTCGCCGGCGCCGCAGTTTAAAATCAACCCCGCACTACCCGGTATCGCTACAATCCTCTCTCTTCCTCTCCGATTCTCCTGTCGTCTACCTCCAACTAGCCTGACCTAAACGTACGCCATGCCGCATCACGATGGTCTGCCCTTAGTGTTCCAGTTTCCTGAGGAAGACACCCAGCCGGAGTCTCAAGAACATAAGGCGCTTTGGGACGAGCTTGAACTGGCCTTGCGGGAAGACGCCGCGCCTGTCCCCGCTCCCGTTCCGGCTCCCGTCGCCCCGACTGCGCCAGCGCCCATCCCCGTGGCATTGATGGGCTGGGAGCCGCACATTGTCGCCGAGCTTGATCCCACGGGGTTCCACGAGGTCCCCGCCGACTTTCACGCGCCCGTGCACCTGCCAGCGCATGCGCCTGCGCGTGCACTGACGCGCACGCCCGTGCCGGTGCCGTGCACCTGCCAGCGCATGCGCCTGCGCGTGCACTGACGTGCGCGCCCGTGCCGGTGCCCGTGCACACGAATGTCTCCGCCGCGCCGTTGACAGCGCCTGTCCCCGCGCGGGTGCCAGTGCCCCCCTCAGCGGCATGGATGGCCGCCGTCGACCGCTTCCTTGCACCAACGCCAGTCGCCTCCTCCCGCCAGTTGACTCGCTCCGAAGTCCAGAACATTTTGGCCTTCCTTGAAGCTAGGCCAACGTCCAGGAGTACGCCAACAACGGCGCAAGACGCCGCCGTCGCCGTCGGTCAGTGGCCCGACGACACACAGAGCACGGCAGAGGAGCCGCTTCCCACCGCGAGACGCCCCCGCCGCCGCCGCGTAATCTAAATTTGCCATGAAAAACGTTCGGATTGCCATGCTTAAAATCCGAACGTTTATCATTTCCGTTTATTTTATATCGATCGTCGTATAATTTAAAGTCGGAGTCAGACTGAACGAAATGTATGGTTTGATCGATTGAATGTTCTGCTAGAGCCGTATCAAATTAAATATAAAACGTCATCAAGCCACATGTATTCCTTGTCATCCAACGACCTAGACTGCTTCAATGTCGAGCGCTCAACACGTTTAGCGTGCAGTTAATTTCATGCCAAAAATAGTGCTAATCACATGACAACACGCAAATAATATCCTAGTAGTTAATATCCGCATGCACTTAATATACTTCCAAATTAACGTGCATTGCACGTACACACTGACTAGTGCTGCTAGTACGTGAAACTGGTGCCGTGACTTGTGAACGCGTCCAGATATGGTCAACGGCAACATCGCCCGCGAGTTCTTCCTGTTTGCCCGTGCGTCTAAACGCAGAAGGGGAGGAGAGAGAGAGCACACATGGAACCCACCAGTAAGTGAAGGCGAATAGTACTAAAAATAATATTACATGTTATCCATTAATTAGGCTGTGGTAATATAAAAACATTATGTGAACAAAGGGGGTACAACAAACATTGCTATTCTACGTATGTTGCCTATTGACGTGCGGCTTGAAGGCCCGGTCGCATGTTCGATCCTCGTCCTTTATTTTTTAATTTGTATATGGGTCCAAATTTGTTTCATGACATGTGGGCCCCTCGGTGTGTAGTTTGTAGCACTTTAATTTGTGGGTCGAAATTTGTTCCATTCCAAGTGGACTATCGGTGTGTAGTTTTGTAGCTTATTTATAATAATTAAAGAGAACAACATAGTTTTTTCAATAATACCATGGTGCGACGTTGAAGGCGAGAAAGGACGTGCGAGAGAGCGATGACCGAGCCAGAGGGAAATCAACTAGGGGAGTTGCGTGGGTTGCAACGGTGTTTGGAGTAGTTGTGGGCCGAATGCTACGAAAATATAATCTAAACCGACCGGAATAAATGCCTACACAAATTAATCCAAGGTTGGAGTGCCCCTCGCAATGTAAATAGCTCCGGCTTTGCGAGGGATGGAGAGGTAGTAGCTTCAACGCGTGGAAGATACGGTGTGAGAAAGCGAGGTCAATCGAGAGACATATAGATAGAGAGACAAAGTGAGTGTGGTCCGACATTCATTGAACAAATATATATGCTCTGGAGAGATATTGTCCGATTGAGCTTTTTGGCAAGGGTGAGGGCTGTAAGATAGAGCTTGAGAGATGATCCAGTCACAGACGTGTAGATATATTTTGTGCGTGGGAGGAAGCAAGGTCAACCGATCACATAGGGTCGCCGTGCGATCGAAAGAGTGAGACGGGTTGGAGAGAGTGACCTAGATAGACGATGTGCGTGAGAGAGTATACAATGTGAATAGGTCGAATTGGGCTCAAACATGGTGATATATCGTTTTTGTCCGAGAAAGAGCGAGGTCAATCGAGACATACGGAGAGAGAGAGAGAGAGATTGAGTGAGCGTGGCCCACCATGAGGTCGAAAGAGTGGCGGCGGCTTGGATGGACTGACCTAGATAGACAATCTGCGTGAGAGAGTATAGAGTGTGTCGATCGAGGCCCGAACAGGGAGATATATCATTTGTGTGTGAAAGAAAACGAGGTTAAACGAGACTCAGATAAAGAGAGCGAGATTGAGCGAGTGTGGCCCGCCGTGCGGAAGAAAGAGTGAGACAGTCTCGAGGGAGTGACCTAGATATACAACGTGCGTGCGTGCGCACGAGAGGTTGGGGGGCTAGATAGGCAATGCATGTATTTAGCGCGAGAGGGTGAGAGGGAGAGGGGGAGAGAGAGAGAGCTCGGCATGGGGTGCAATGGCGGGTGTGTGAGGTAAATACATTTGGTAACAGAGTGGAAAAAGGGGTTGTGTAGTTGAGAGACTTAGAGATCGAAACATGGAGAGAAAGAATGAACGTGTGTTGGAAACCGATAGCTTCCTAAGGTGGTTAGGAGAGGAAGATTGACCGATACAGGAAGTATGTAGCGTTTGTGCGGGGGGGGGGGGCTAAAAACAACATTTGAATGTACATAGTACGAGACTTAATATCGATGTTTCAATTCGGTGTACATTGTAAGATTTGAACCGAGGACCAGGCATACGGGTAATTATTTCGAATTCGTGCCATACTAAGTTTCGAAAAGTTGACATTGACTCAGTTTGTTGTGCTATTTTGTAGGTCATATGTTTGAATCCATCCAAAAGTTTTCTCACTACCATGGTGTTCATCATATACATATGAATTTGTATTAAAAAAGTAGCGTGGATACAGTGAAATGCGAAATCCACGTTAGAATTGGAGATCGCTACGTGACACACACTCTAATTCAAATAACTAACTACGTGACACACACTCTAATTCAAATAACTAATTATGTGACACACACTCTAATCCACGTTAGCGTGGGTACCGTTTCGATTTTTTTTCAAATAACTCCTCATTAATTAATTTATAGTACTCCCTCTGTTCACTTTTATAAGACCTTGAAGACATTTCAGACAATGTGCAAAACAGTTCATTTTAAGTTGTCTGAAACGACTTACAAAAGTGAACGGATGGAGTATCTCGTTTCGAATGACTAATTATTGCAAGGAAAACACGGGCATGGTAATACATACAGATTCGTTTGCAAATGAAAGAAGATTCGTTTGCATTCTCAAATGTAGGCGCACCAGGCAGACCAGGGTCGTGTCGGGGTGGACGCTGCTTCGGTGCCTTAAAGGCAACTGCCTTTGGGTCACTGACATGTGGGCCAGCCACCTGTTGGGCCCACATGTCATGGACACAAAGGCAGGTGCCTTAAGGCACCGAAGCATAGTCCTGTCGGGGTGGTCGCGTGTGTCGGACGGACGCGTAGCACCCAGCCACCCACCCCCCTCCCCCCCAAAAAAGGACGACGACAATATAAGTTCGCGCTTCCACGTTTCGGATTGAAATATCTGGCGGCCCCAATTCCAGCCCTGCAAAATCTCTCTTCTCCACCGTCCCCTTCCGCGCCCAGATTGCTCAAATCCCTAATTCGCCGCCAACCCTCGAATCGCCCCTCGTCTCGTCTCTTTCCCCACCGTTCCCCACCTCTGTGCCGGACGACGACGAAGACGACGGTCGCGCTTCACCACCGCACCGGAGCTACCTCATCTACGCCCTCGTCCACCGCACCGGGTGGTCCACCGACAACGTCGGCCGCCGCAACCGACGTGCCTCACAGACACCGAGTTCCACCGCATCAGGTGCGCTTCACCGACGCCGTCTCCCAGCTCACCGGGGCTACTTCACCGAGCACATCGTCGCACCTCCGCCCCCCGAGGCCGTTGGGGCTTCACCAACGGTCTCGTCCACCGCATCGTAGCGCTCCGCTGCCACTCAAGATCTGCATCCGTGCGCGGCCAGCCAACGCCAGCGCATCACCCTCAACGGCTCTGAAGTGACCCGCACTCTAGCTAGGCGAGCATGCCCAAACGCCGGCCCGAACTAGGTATCCACACATCACTCCCTTGTGCACTGTTCCGACGATGTTTGGATATCCTTTCACTGCTCTCTTAGCTTACACGCCTATGCAACTCTGACTTTAACTCTTATTTCTTCTGGAGATATCATCTGAAACAAGCAAATCCATTTTTTAGCGAAGCATGACGGCGCTACGGGATCTGGTACACATCCTGCACACCCGTATAACCTTGTAAGTATCTGTCCTCCGGTACAACATCAAGGTCGATTCCTCTTATTTGATCAACCATTCGCCGTGTCAAAAATGCAGAGGGGGATGCAAGGAGCACAAGGCCTGCACATCCAAGCAAGTGGTAACATGGACTTGTACATGGAACATCCCAAGCGCAAGCAGAGCTGCAGTGAGCCTGTACAACGAGCTAGCGTAAGTCCCTGCATTTCATTTAATTCGTACTGGCATTCGTGTATGATTTGTGTGCAGTGGCTGATCCACGAATTCAAGTTACCAGGGGCGAACATTTAACTTAAAAAATACGAAGGCACTTGCACTCCGGAAATCAACATAACTTGAGAAATGTGAAGCTACATGCACTTTGAAAACCAGCTAATGATCCAAAGTAGTTCAGATTATAAACACTAAATGATGCAAGCACCAAAAAACACAAAATGCAACATGGTGTACAAGGACTACAAACATGGTCTGTACCTGCTTGAATTATTCGTTCTCTGGCTGAAAATATCGAAGTGTAATTGCACGTATAACCAGTGCGCAAACTGCATATCAATATATCTATCCTGCACAAGTATGCCAATAGTTTCAAACAACAGATTAGAAAAGTATTTATGCTATGTTGTCATGATACGGGGACTTTCTGGTAGATGGCCTCGACGTTTCCTCAAGCTATGAAAATGCACTATAATTTGCTTGTCATCAATGCCTGCAAATCTCTGTCTCTCTCAACATAGTAGATCATCATTAGACACTAAATCCTTCAATGAGCTTGCAAAATGCTTGCATTAGATCCCTCATTAGACACTATATGTTCATCACCAGGAGCATGTAAAATGTTTGCATCAAATCCTTCATTAGCAGTCTGTTCATTAGACACTTCAGGCTCAAGAACAACATGAGCTTGTATGTTTGCACCGGAAACTTGATTAGATACATCAGATTCAGTCAGTTCAGTATTGATTGGGGGAGTTATAAAATAAGTAGAAATTGGTTTCATTTTCTCATAGATTCCCTACATACAAGCAGTTTTACAACACCGTCAGGTTTAACTATTGGCCAGAAATTGAAGAGTTGAATTAGATATAATCAGGGATGTGATGTACCTGCTCGTTGCGCATGCTACTCTTGCAAGCTGCGACTGTCCGTTTGCGCAAGCTCGATGCCATGCCCGTGCTGCCGCCGCTGCCTCCCACGCAGGCTACACCCAGGGTTGGATCTTCATCTTCTTGTCCTTCCGTTCGCTTGAAGCCCGGCGACCGCCCTCCAACGAGGGCGCGAGGAAGTGCTGTGTCGGTCTGTCCAGCGGCGGCTAGGTTAGGAGCGAACCAGACTGGAGGCTGGAGCGAATGAATTGGGATTTTTCCTGCTGTCGATCGATATGGGAGGCGCTCGTTTGGGCCGCGAGCCTGCTATAGGGCCTGCCTTGCACTTATGTTATTGGCCCATCCAAATTGAAACATTTTTCTTCATTTTTTACATTGCCTGCTCGTGCGTTGGGACGAACAAAACTAGCGTGGGCCAACCTGGACGACTCAAACTAGGTGCACACTTTCCAGCCACCTGAGGCGGCCGCCCATACCAGCCCCTATGGTGGCGTCGCCCCTTTTTGCGTGTATGATTGGATAGTGAAAAATATTCCAGTGGCGCTTTTGATTTACCCACAGAATGGTTGAATTGCTTGTTTCTATGAACTGAGTTCGCCAATAATGTGAAGGATGCCAGTCTTTTCATCCTATTGTAGATTGCTTAGATCTCGATATGCCAAAAGTAATCGCATGAAATATACAGTAAAAGCCAGTGTGATGTGTTTGGCTACAACTAGTCTGACTACACGTCCTCATATAACATATCAAGGACGCACCATCTTACCAGATTAACCATTCGACTTACCCATGCAGTGTGGGAAGAAAGAAGTATTGGGACTGCGTATCCAAGCAATTGATGCCATGGACTCCTTCGTACAACCTTGTAAGCGAAAAAGAAGTTGCAGTGTGCCTGTACAAAGAACTAGCGTAAGTTCAGTTACCTGCTTCTCGGAATTTTAGTTAGCCACTTATTGCAAAATTGTTCAATTACGTTGCTTGGCTTAATTTAGTTTGCTACTGATTACATAATGGCACAGCCTGTTAATCATATTGTAGACTGCGCCTATCTATGTGTTTGATACTTACTGTTAAGAATTACCTGTTTGCCTTAACTTAAATATCTACTTGTTTGTTTAACTGCTTTGCTGCTGCAACAGCGGGTTACAATGATGTTAATAACTACTTTTCAGCATCCAATTGAAACTCTTTAATTCCTTGTTTGTTTAACTGGTTTGCTGTTATAACTCCCAGTTGAGATGTTTTGCTAACTTCAACTTTTCTGAATCCAATCGGAACTTTAATGGCAAAACAGGTTAGCCCAAGATCAAAGAGCGAGGTCCCCATGGACGTTGCATCATCCCACAGCAGTGGCACCGGCCCAATCGTGCATTATGAATTGCCAACTGCTGATGCTCTAGAGGCTAAACTAGTGGTAGAAAGAGATTCTGCTTCTGCACTTAGAGATGAAGTTGACATGTTGAGGAAGCAAACAGCACAATCACAAGCAGTACTCAAGACAACCATTAAATATTTGGTGGATTTCAAAACGAAGCAAGCTGAGACTGACCAGATTGTTAAGGTCCTGAAGGAAAAAAGGAAATTAAATTCCTACTTGGTAAATCATAGGTGAAATGTTCTTTCCATAGTTGAATAACCTTTGTGTTGTCTGTTCATGTAATCAATCAAACCATTTGTTTTAGAGATCATGTAATAATTGTTTTTTTGTTTTTGGTTTGTAATTTTATTTGAGCACAAGTCTGTATTAATTGATAAGACTCGGAGACATTTCATTTGGATTGCTGTGCCAGACCTACAAATATGCCAATCGGGCTGAATGTGCATTCAGCAATAGTAGTAGTATAGATGGACCATAAGTGGCACGCATCGGAAAGGGCCAAGATGCTGGCTAAAAAAGGATGCTGTTGTAGCCAAAAAAAGTACAGCGGCCTGGCTTATGTATGTTAGTTGATATTATTGATCCATATACTCTATAAGTGTTTATATGTCTGTTAGTTCTGTACATTCTTGGTTGATTGACTCGGTATTTGAATCTTGATACATCGCTTGTGTACATATCTAAATGGGAGTACACATTATGCTGCGTGTGACATTTGAGTTGGACATGAAGTGTTCCAAATATTCGAATTCACCTTAAACTGGATTCTAGTTTCTGAATTTGAGTATCGGCATTTGTAAACCATATTCATATATGACAGTGGAATACATCTTTGTCGTCCTTTTGAAGATATATAAAAACACATAGAATGATTTATAAAGATTCATATAGGAATACAAAATGGATTCGAATTTAGTTGCCAGGGTAAACGTGGATGCTTATTGTCCCAAAATTCGAAAGAAGCAGCAAAATGTCCACTCCCACGTCGGCTGCCCGAAGCCAAGTGTTTGGGAGATGGAAATTACTGTCTACCCATTACACGGACAATCCATCGGCCCGATTTCCACTGCTCTAAATAGGGGTAGGTTAGTAACTTCAATTAGACGTGACACGACCGCCTCTGAGCCCATTCCGACACGGTGGGCGTCAAACATGGGCGGCAAAACTCATTTGATTCAAGCTCGTCCGAAAGACCTCTGTTTCTCCCTCCATTCCCCATTCATACACGGTGGGCGGCAAAACAAACTCGACTCGGCCGAAATCGATGTAGGCAAATATTATCAATAGGGGCAGGTTTGTAACTTCACTCAGACGTGACACAACCGCCCTACCTGTCAGCCCCGTTCATACACCGTGGGCGCCAACCATGGGCGCCAACCACCCTCTCCTCGCCCGAAATCGCTCTGGGCAAATATTGGCGAGATGCGAGATTACCGTCCTATCCCCAACCGACGAGATGTCCAAATTTTAAACGGGGGCTAAGTTCGTAACTTTCCCATATTTCAGACAGGCGCGTCCCAAAAACATGGTTCCCCGTACCTCTCCCTCCATTTTCCCATTCATACACCGTCCGCGCTAGAACACCCCATCCCCACACCAGCCTCCGTCCGCCACCCCATCCATCGCCGCCGTCCTCCACCACATCCATCGCAACCGTCTTCCACCATGCCGGAGCGCCTACCAAGACCGCGTCGTCCACTGCTAGAGATGGACGTTTCTCATCCACGGCGACGGACCAATAGCCTTGCATCGCGTCCTCTCGCTTCATCGGCGCCGTCGTCCTCTTTGCCGGGGCCGCTCACACGACCTTCTCTTCCACCGCAACGGGACTTATCCCCCGATGCACCCGTCTACCGTCGCAGATCTGCTTCAACGCCACCGACAGCCATCGCACCCCCGATGCCTACACGGCGCCGCAAGAGAGGTGGTACTTCATATCTCCTCAACTTTTTGATCTCAACCAGAAAATAGATCTTAACTTGGTTACTCTACTTTCTTTTCAGCTCTTAGAATTTAGTTCTTAGTTCGAAGCAAACAATGGATGCTAAATATCTTTCTCCGGTTTGCAGCTTCAAATCTGCCATGGCACAGCCATAATACGGTTTAATTGATCATGCTTAGGGTTTAATTGATCATGTTGGTTCCGTGGTGGTTTCTTTAATAGAAATTGAAGGGGAAACCCTCTTTTGCTAGAAAAAATATGCTTAGAGTTTCCCCCTTTTATGATCACTATACGATCAGAATACGTGCTTCGTGTCATAATAACACTGCTCCACCCATCAAGCTAAACAAGCTTAGTTGTTCAAATACGAATCTGATATTATTAAAACAGAGTTGTTTAATTGGTCAGATAAATGTTCCTAAATTAGTTTCGAAAATGCATGTTCGCCGCTCGGGTGTGTATCTCTACAGGGTGCCCACGGTGGGCCGGCCCACCCTGGGATTTTGGGTCGTCCCAGGCCTCGATTCCCCTCTGTTCTGCTGCGCGCTTCCGATCTCTACTCGCCCCCAGCCGCCTGCCTCACCGGCGACTTGCCGTCCCCGGACGGCATGACTCTAGGAGGAGATGCCGGACTAACAGGAGGCCAGGAGCCGCTCGCCCAACAGCGTCACCGCTGCCCGGGCGCACCGCCGTGCCTACCTTCTCAGTCCGTTCAGGGCTCAGGCGTGCAGCACCCACCTAGCCAACCCGATTTATCCTGAGATACATCCTCAACACTCAGCAGTCACTCATCATCACCCATTTTCTAATTGATTCATTACTCATTAGGCATGACTGTCATTAGGGTTTGTTGTGTGCTCAGTGCTACCTACACTTAATGGTTCAGATGTATTTCGGTAATCTTTAGTACCTCTAAAGTTCACAGGGTTTTCAAAATTCCGGCCCTCGGAACAGAAACTAGTCATTTTGGATTGTTGGTCGTAGTGACATTGACCCAGATTACTACTGCAAGCCAGGTTTGTTGACAATTTTACTTGTCTTTCTTACTCATTCGATATAATATCCAATTATTCACGTTGATTAGTTGCAAACAATAAGTGCTAGACAAACTTCTTCATTCAGATTTTGGACGGTCTCTTACTGCAGTTACAATTCTGCATACTTGTCCTAGTAAGCTCACAAGTAAATGATTGATTCACTACATCTATGCTTGCCTTGTCATATTTGTTGTCAATATTCTTTTAGGGTGGACCACCCTGTTTCTAAATACTGGAACCGTAGACATGAGTGAATAGTATTTGTCTATGTGATCTCTTCCATCATGTGTGGGTAACGAACACTGCATTGTATAGAAAGAAAGTGTCATTTACAGCTTTTACATAGGTTTCGATCTTTTACATGGAATACAATCTGCCTACTGCTTTGTGTCGCACTACCAACACTCCACCCTTGAAGCTAAACATTACGCCACTCATAATTGCTTAGTTTATTTGTTCAAATACGAATTTCATATGATTCTAATGTTCCTACTTCAGTTTTGAAATGTGTGCCTGCCTGTTATAGAGACATAAGGGGTTTGTATTTCTGTGTGGCCTGGTCAGCACGGTTGGGGAGGTGAACTTTGCATATACAGGGGTTTATAGGGAGACACTCTCCGAGTTGAATCCGCAATGCATTCCATAGATAATCTGACTACTTTTTATGTTTTCATGAATCTCAGATTCTGAACAGCATCATAATGATTATGAGCTTGCGCGCATGAAAAGAATAAAGCAGAACAATGCCATGGCTGTCAAACTTGGCATTAAGGGACTGAAATCAAGTCTGGATGCAATGCAATGCAAACGCTCTCCACCTACAGATTCATGCTCAGAATATGATCCTAACAGTGATTCTGAGCTAGAGGGAGACCTAAGTCAATGTAGCTCCCTAGTGGAGGAGTCAGAGGAAGATGCCCTATCTTATTCACCCATCAAGGTACTTGCTCTAACTTTCCAAGGTTACATTGCTCGCACATATCTTGCAACTGATGCTCTGCATTGCTTCTACTTTGTTGAACTGCCATTAGCTTAGTTTACACATCGTGTATGTGAATACGCCCTGCCTATCCATTTTCAGTACATATTCCATCTGTCATCATACCATATTTATCCATTCAAATGATGTTCTTGTGTATCAGACGTTCAAAAGGAAGAGGGCGATTGCTGATCGTGGAGGAGCACAAGCAAAGTATTTGGAAAAGGAGTGGCACCTGATAAATCAAATAGCCCATTAGGTGTAGTTGCAATATCACCTGACCCACAAAATACCCCAACTCTAGCAGACTCTAGCCCTACTACACTGGTCATTTCTGATGCCCCAACTCAGCAGACCCCAACTGCAGCAAACAGTATGATTATGCCAGTTGACATAGCACCAGCCGTACGACGCAAAACCCCCATTCCAGCAAAGAGTACACCAAATCTAGTTGCCAAATCCCTTTTCGAACCAGAGAGAGCCCCAATTGCAGCAAATAGGACCCCTGTTCCATTTCTTCCCAGTTTAGAAGACGAAGCTTATGTTGTTGTCAGGAACTTTGTGCGCATCTTTCCTTCATGGAAAGATTATACCACAAACACAGAACAATTTCCAGTCTTCCTCCGCAACTTACGCATAAGTAATGTACTAATGTTATTCATGGTCATTGCTGCATATGTTTCTGCTGACAGAAGACACAAGATTTCATTCTTTTAAATAGGCGGGGAGCAAACTGGATTGTGATGACGAGCAAGGGTTGGTTGCGCTTTTCAAGCACTCGTTGATGAAGTATCGTTCCTACCTGAGGCAAGCGCACTTTGATGGCAAGCCTCTGAACAAAATTTCTGTAAAGTCTCCGGTGCTACATTTATCTGACGGTGACTGGAATAATCTTGTTACACATTGGTCTCGGCTGCAGCGTAAGGTACTGTCTATGATATCACATCACAATTTGAACTACATTTCTGCATTTGCCTTAATGTCTCACTTGTATGAAAACTGTTAGCAGAAGAACATTCGTTCTCAAGGGACCACAGAATCTCGCAACTATACTGCACACTGCATTGCTCTTGTGAGTACCTCTTGCCCTGTATGACCATACTTACTTTCATAGTTGTTTGATTATGTAGCATCACTGCACATGTTAGCGTCGTAATCGTCCATTTGGTGGACATTATAAGATCCGTATGGACTCTTACATAAATTTAGAATCAACCCAATGCTTTTGAAGAGGTTTAGCTCTGCAGTCCTCTTGTAAGGACTGAACGTGGTCTATCACTGTACTTACATTAATAGCTACTCCCTCCGTCCCATAATATAAGAACGTTTTGTACAGTACACCTGTGTTCAAAACAGTCTTGTATTATGGGAAGAGGGATTGGTTCATTTTGTAGCATTCTGCATCTTATCTCCCTCGCCCACCATTTACTAAAAAAGATCAGATCTATATTTAATCTTACCAACAAGTAGAATACGCAGACAATGCCAATGCAGAAGTGTAGCCCATTGCTCTTGTCAGTACATTTTGTCCTGTAACGCTTGTACTTCTAGGGATTGGTAGTTGATTATGTAGCATCAATCTGCATCTTATCTTCATTATCCTCTATCCCTTCCAGTATTATCATATCTATAATTACTCTCTACAAAATGTAGAGTACAGGCAATGCTTATGAAGAAGATTCTGTGCTGAAATTCTTGAGTTATCCTTCCCTTGACATGGAGAAGGGCATTATAAAGCCGGTGTTAACTGTTAATGTAAGTTAGTCCTTCTAAAGCCTTTATCCTCAACTGCTGTTTACTTTGCTCATACTCCCTATCGTTTACTGCTGTTTAGTTTGCTGTTTCTACCAAAATGCATGTTCGTAAGAACCGTAAGTTCTAAGTTTTACTTGTAAAACCAAATTCCTTATTCATACCATGCACATTACTTAATAATCCCTATATGTATGCTTGTTTTTGTGGATCTATAATCCAGTGTGTGGTGAAGCAGCCCACGTTTGCACCTTGTCATCTCCTGTTTTATCTTACTGATGTGGCTGATGATATGAACAACATGCCATGCACATTATCCAAAATAGATACAATGATTTTCTTTGCCCTTCATCTATGCCTGTTATGTTGACATGGTAATCCAGTAGTGTGGTGAAGCTCCCCGCACTATGAACAATGCGAAATTATGCTATTGATATTTTGAACTTACTCTTTATTTTCTAATTTGAAATTGGATAAAATTGACAGAACAGTTATCATCTTTGTTTATACACGTGCAAAACCTGTCATCTCTCTGCTTTGTTTCAGGGTGATATGCCTGATGGCATGCACAAGTCTGCTGAAGGCTGTGAGACAAACCCAACATATATTGCAGCAAAGAAGGCAAAACACTTGAAGATAGCGAGACAACCCCAAAGTCTTGTCTTGATGCAGTGTTCAAGTTACCTGAGACTAAGAGTCAGACAAGCTCACAGAATTCGTTGTCTGAATCAGTTCGACTTCTTCAGTCCCAAGTTCTAGCAGAAAGGCATTCTGCAACTCAACTTCGACTTGAAGTCCTATCTCTAAGAAAGATTGCGGAGAACACCAATGAGAACCTCATCGCTAAACAGCTACACCTGGAAGCTATGACCGACATGCTAGGCCGGTCTCACAGCCTTGCTCAGCAGCTTGCGCAGCAGTTCCCCCGCAAGGCTAACCTTTCTTGAACTGTCTTGGAAGTGGTCTCGGTTCAGTATTATTTTGTTACGCTGCAATGGTGCCCAGTTTTTGTAATCTGCTTCTTCATTGCGCTTTATGATCACTGGTGGCGAACTTCGATGCCCAGTGGATGTAATATACCTTAAATCCTTTATTGTATAGTGTAGGTTTATTCTTAGTTACTATGTCGTAATTTCTTTATTGTATAGAGTAGGTTTGTTCTTAATTCCTACTAGTTACTGCCATCATTCGCTATCTGAAAAAAAATCAGATGTAGTCGACCTGACCGAAACATTCGACTCTAACGGGCCAGGTTTCTAGCGGGCCAACGGGCCAGGTTTTTAGCGGGCCACAATTGGGCCGGCCTGCGTCTTTCTTGGGCCTGAATGATTGGGGCCTTCACACATTGCGCCAGGCCCAAACTTACACCGGCCTATATTTTAGTTGGGCCTTTTGTTGACCCAGCGCTTAGTTTGGCCCACGTAGCGTTGGGCCATTAACAGGCCGAATATTGTACTGGCCTATTACGACCGAGATGAAACCACGGGCCTTTAGCAGACCAAAATGCATGTTGGGCCTCAATTTTCACTAGTCGTCGACGGGCCTTCAGCAGGCCGAAATGTAGACCGGGACGTTTTGGGCCCAGTTAGCTCACGGGCCGTTACCAGGCCGAAACATATCTCGGGCCTTAGTTGGCCCACTGATATCATGGGCCTTTAAGAGGCCGAAAGCTTAGCACAGGCATCAACGGGCCGAATTACGTGACAGGCCTTTAACAGGCTCAAAGTCACGTTGGGCTTAACTGTTGCCACCTTTCGCACGGGCCGTTAGTGGGCCCGATGTCCCGTCGGACCATATATGGCCCATGGGCAGCACGGGCCATTCCCAGGCCGAAAGTCACACCGGGCTGAAATGGGCCCATGTCTACATCAGGCCTCTAACAGGCTGAAAGTCACTGGGCTGTAGTTGGGCCCAAATATTCGGCGAACAATTAACGGGCCAGATCTGGCTTCGGGCCGCAAATGGGCCCAAATATTGGGCGAACAATTAACGGGCCAGATCTGGCTTCGGGCCCAAAATGGGCCAAATATTGGGCGAACAATTAACGGGCCAAATCTGGCTTCGGGGCATAAATGGGCCTTTATTAAGCAGGCCGTTATTGGGCTGGCCCACTAGTACCTGATTAAGTTCTACGGGCCTTTGACTGGGCCGGCCTTTTTAACCTATATGGGCCTCTGTTGGGCCCAGCCACGTGTCGACGTATCATAGGCATGTCTCCTCCAATGGACGGGCGACATCTGGCCCACTGACGAGCTGACAGGTGTTCCCTTCGGCCAATCAGAATTTTACACGTGGAAATTTCCCATTGGTCAGGGCTGTTAACGGGTTATCAGATCCAAAATCCGACCCGATAGCTTAACGGCGTTCCGTTACGGTGGATGCCACGTGTCGGTCACCCTTGACGAAAGCACTTCTGTGACGCGCGATTTATCGTCATGGAAGTGGACACTTCTGTGATGATAATTTTGGTAATGTCATGGAACACTCCTACGACAGCATAGGTATGACTATCTTGATTCTGTCATAAATTTGCCATGGATGTACATGCATGACAAAAAACGCGACCTACTGTGACAAACACGTATCATCACGGAAGTGTATTTTTTTTTTGTAGTGGGAGGGATCAAATTTCTCTTGGTGGAAGTGTAGATTGGGGCCCTCTCAACCAATCTCTAGAAAATCAACAAGTTTGATTAGCTAGGGAGAGAGATCGGGCGAAAATGGAGCTTTGAGCAACAATGGAGCTTGGGGGAGGAAGAGGTGTGTCTTCTTAGGGAAGAAGACACCCTTTATATAGTGGGAAAGATTCCAACCGTCACATACCTCTCAGCCCGCACCAAGCGGTACTATCGCTCAGGAGGGCGGCAGTGCTCGCAGAGTAGTGCAATGGCACGGAGCCATGAGCTGGTATTGCCACCGGGGCGGTACTACCACTGGGGTTGCAGCTCGGGAGCCCACAGAGGCAGGGCAAGAATGGGGATGGTGACAGTACCACAGCAGCAGTACTACCGCTCTAAGGAGCAGTACTATGGCTTACAAGCTGTAGTGCCACTCATCCACTACCGCCCTACCACCGCTGAGAGACAAGGAAAAGACAAAGAGCTGAGCCACAAGCGAAAGTGGCAGCGGAAGTAGGGGCGGTACTACCGCTTACAAGCGGTACTACCGCTCCAACTGCCGCTTCTACTGCCACTCGTCCAACTGGGTCAAAAGGAACACAATGGTAGTATGCCAGTGGGAGTACCGTGGACTACCACTGAACCTGGACACGAAAAATCGAGACCCAAGAAGGAGCGGTACTACACGCGGTACTGGCGGCGGCAGCTCTGCAACCACCCTTGTGCATCACAGAAGGAGAAACTCCACCGGAGCGGAAAGGCAAAGAGGATGCATGGGAAAATGTGCACGTGATGATTCCTGATACGTCTCCAACGTATCTATAATTTTTTATTGTTCCATGCTATTATATTATCCATCTTCGATGTTTTATATGCATTTATATGCTATATTATATTATTTTTGGCACTAACCTATTAACCTAGAGCCCAGTGCCAGTTTCTGTTTTTTTCCTTGTTTTTGAGTTTTGGAGAAAAGGAATATCAAACGGAGTCCAAATGAGCTGAAAATTTACGATGATTTTTTATGGACCAGAAGAAGCCCACGAAGCACAAGAGTTGGGCCAGAAGAGTCCCGAGGCAACGACAAGGGTGGAGGACGCGCCCACCCCCTAGGGCGTGTTGGGGAACACGGTAATTTAAAAAAAATCCTACGCACACGCAAGATCCATCTTGGTGATGCATAACAACGAGAGGGGAGAGTGTTGTCCACGTACCCTCGTAGACCGAAAGCGGAAGCGTTATGACAACACGGTTGATGTAGTCGTACGTCTTTACGATCCGACCGATCCTAGTACCGAAAGTACGGCACCTCCGTGATGTGCACACGTTCAGCTCGGTGACGTCCCACGAACTCTAGATCCAGATGAGGTCGAGGGAGAGTTTCGTCAACACGACGGCGTGATGACGATGATGATGAAGTTACCGACGCAGGGCTTCGCCTAAGCACTACAACGATATGACCGAGGTGGAAATCTGTGGAGGGGGGCACCGCACACGGCTAAACAATCAACTTGTGTGTCTATGGGGTGCCCCCCTCCCCCGTATATAAAGGAGTGGAGGGGGGAGGGCCGGCCCTCTCACGGCGCGCCCAAGGGGGAGTCCTACTCCCGGTGGGAGTAGGATTCCCCCTTCCCTAGTTGGAGTAGGAGAAGAAGGAAGGAGGAGAGAGGGAGAAGGAAAGGGGGGCCGGCCCCCCACCCCAATTCGGATTGGGCTTGGGGGTGCGCCCCCACCTTGGCCGCCTCCTCCTCTCTCCCACTAAGGCCCAATAAGGCCCATAGACTCCTCGGGGGGTTCCGATAACCCTCCGGTACTCCGGTAAATGCCCGAACTCACCCGGAACCATTCCGATGTCCAAACATAGCCTTCCAATATATCGATGTTTATGTCTCGACCATTTCGAGACTCCTCGTCATGTCCGTAATCACATCCGGGACTCCGAACAACCTTTGGTTCATCAAAACACATAAACTCATAATACCGACCGTCATCGAACATTAAGCGTGCGGACCCTACGGATTTGAGAACTATGTAGACATGACTGAGACTCGTCTCTGGTCAATAACCAATAGCGGAACCTGGATCCTCATATTGGTTCCTGCATATTCTATGAAGATCTTTATCGGTCAAACCGCATATAAACATACGTTGTTCCCTTTGTCATCGGTATGTTACTTGCTCGAGATTCGATCGTCGATATCTCAATACCTAGTTCAATCTCGTTACCGGCAAGTCTCTTTACTCATTCCGTAATGCATCATCCCGCAACTAACTCATTGGTCACATTGCTTGCAAGGCTTATAGTGATGTGCATTACCGAGAGGGCCCAGAGACACCTCTCCGATACACGGAGTGACAAATCCTAATCTCGATCTATGCCAACCCAACAAACACCTTTGGAGAAACCTGTAGAGCATCTTTATAATCAACCAGTTACGCTGTGACATTTGATAGCACACAAGGTGTTCCTCCGGTATTCGAGAGTTGCATAATCTCATAGTCAGAGGAACATGTATGAGTCATGAAGAAAGCAATAGCAATAAACTAAACGATCATAGTGCTAAGCTAACGAATGGGTCTTGTCCATCACATCATTCTCTAATGGTGTGATCCCATTGATCAAATGACAACACATGTCTATGGCTAGGAAACTTAACCATCTTTGATTAACGAGCTAGTCAAGTAGAGGCATACTAGGGACACTCTGTTTTTGTCTATGTATTCACACATGTACTAAGTTTCCGGTTAATACAATTCTAGCATGAATAATAAACATTTATCATGATATAAGGAAATAAATAATAACTTTATTATTTCCTCTAGGGCATATTTCCTTCAAGGCGCGCCCCCTACCTTGTCGCTACATCGTGGACCCCCCTGACGTGAAACCAACGCCAAAAATTCCTATAAATCCAGAAACCCCTAGAAAGAAACCTAGATCGGGAGTTCCGCTGCCGCAAGACTCTGTAGCCAAGAAAAACCAATCGAGAGCCCGTTCCGGCACCCTGCCGGAGGGGGAAACCATCACCGGTGGCCATCTTCATCATCCCAACACTCTCCATGACGAGGATGGAGTAGCTTACCCTCAGGGTTGAGGGTATGTACCAGTAGCTATGTGTTTGATCTCTCTCTCTCTTGATATGGCACGATCTTGATGTACCACGAGCTTTGTTACTATAGTTGGATCATATGGTGTTTCTCCCCCTCTACCTTCTTGTGATGAATTTAGTTTTACCTTTGAGGTTTCACTATTATCGGATTGAATACTATTATGGATTTGAGAACACTTGATGTATGTCTTGCGTGGGATACCCATGGTGACAATGGGGTATTCTATTGATTCACTTGATGTATGTTTTGGCACTCGACTCGCAGATTCTCGAGGTGACATTGGGGTAATCTATGCATAGGGGTTGATGCACGTTTTCGTCCTTGTTTCTCTGGTAGAAATCTTGGGGCACTCTTTGAGGTTCTTTCTGTTGGATCGAAATTATAAATCTGAAGTTGTTTGATGCATATTGTATAATTGACCCACGGATACTTGTGGTGACATTGGAGTATCTTGGTGACATTAGGGTTATGGTGTTATTTTACTATGCACTCTAGGGTTATTTGTGATACTTATAGGAATAGCTCAATGGGTTGATCGGAAAGAATAACTTTGAGGTGGTTTTGTACCCTACAAGCAATTTCATCTTATGTTCTCCGCGATAGGAACTTTGGAGTGACTTTTGTCGCACATTAAGGGATTGCCATATGATCTAATTATGTTATCATTGTTGAGAGAACTTGCACTAGTGAAAGTATGAACCCTAGGCCTCTGCCATGGTTGATACGTCTCCAACGTATTTATAATTTTTGATTGTTCCATGCTATTATATTATCTTTATATGCATTAATATGCTATTTTATATTATTTTGGGACTAACCTATTAACCTAGAGCCGAGTGCCAGTTTCTGTTTTTCCTTGTTTTTGAGTTTTACAGAAAAGGAATATCAAACGGAGTCCAAACGGAATAAAACTTTTGCGATGATTTTTCTTGGACCACAAGACACCCAAAAGACTTGGGGAGGGGGTCAGAAGAGTCACGAGGAGCCCACAAGCCCTCAGGGCGCGCCCCCTGGCTTGTGGAACCCTCGAGAGTCCTCCAACCCTAATCTTTCCACTATAAATTCCCAAATATTCCCCCAACATCAGAAGCATCCACAAAAATACTTTTCTGCCGCCGCAAGCCTCTATTCCCATGAGATCCCATCTTGGGGCCTTTTCTGGCACCCTGTCGGAGGGGGATTCGATCACGAAGGGCATCTACATCAACCTTGCTGCCCTTTCGATGAGGCATGACTAGTTTACCACAGACCTACGAGTCCATAGCTAGTAGTTAGATGGCTTCTTCTCTCTCTTTGATCTTCAATACAATGTTCTCCTCGATGTTCTTGGAGTTCTATCCGATGTAATACCTTTTTGCAGTGTGTTTGTCGATCCGATGAATTGTGGATTTATGATCAGTTTATATATGAATATTATTTGAGTCTTCTCTGAACTCTTTTATGCATGATTAAGATATCTTTGTATTTCTCGAACTATCGGTTTGGTCTGGCCAACTAGATTGGTTTTCTTGCAATGGGAGATGTGCTTAGTTTTGGGTTCAATCTTGCGGTGTTCTCACCCAATGATAGAAGGGGTAGCGAGGAACGTATTGTAGTGTTTCCATCAAGGATAAAAAGATGTGGTTTATATCATATTGCTTGAGTTTGTCCCTCTACATCATGTCATCTTGCTTAAGGCGTTACTCCGTTCTTATGAACTTAATACTCTAGATGCATGCTGGATAGCGGTCGATGTGTGGAGTAATAGTAGTAGAAGCAAGCAGGAGTCAGTCTACTTGTCACGGACGTGATGCCTATATTCATGATCATGCCTTAGATATCGTCATAACTATGTGTTTTTCTATCAATTGCTCGACAGTAATTTGTTTACCCACCGTATGTTTTCTTTCAAGAGAGAAGCCTCTAGTGAAACCTATGGCCCCCGAGTCTATTTGCCATCATATATTTTGAGATCTATAAACCAGAAAACCCCAAAATACCTTGCTGCAATTTATTTATATTTACTTTAGTTTGCTCTTTTATTTATCTTTTATACCTATCTCTATCAGATCTCACTCTTGTTCGTGACCGTGAAGGGATTGACAACCCCTTTTCGCGTTGTGTGCAAGTGTTTGTTAGTTTGTGCAGGTGCATATATTGGGGACTTGCTTGTGCCCCCTACTGGATTGATACCTTGGTTCTTAACTGAGGGAAATACTTATCTCTACTTTGCTGCATCACCCTTTCCTCTTCAAGGAAAAAATCAATGCAAGCTCAAGAAGTAGCAATGGTCTGAGGGGATTCCTCACACATCGCAGACATATTACATATGGAAAACATTGTAGATGGCATTGATGAAAGATGAATGATTGTATAAAATCTTATAATGGCATCATGTGTGATGGATCGATTACAAGTATGGCTAACTATGAGGAGAATGGGTATGGAGATAGAGATGGCGGCGACTAGGGTTTACGAGAATGGTGGTCATGATCATGGGGTCTCTCCGCTCCTTTTATGGTTGTTCTGTTGCGAACGGGGCCTCGCCCCTTTTAATAAAGTGTGCCAGTGATGACGTCACGAGCTGTTGACACCTAGTACAAGCTAGCGTGCTCGTACCAGACGTCGTCTTCCACTATAAAAAAATACACACCCCTGACATTATGGCCCGAACGAAAAGAAAAATCTGTCATGATTATGACACTTCTATGACAATAATTGTGACAAAAATAGGTATCATCATAGATGTGGTGGGCTCCTACTTCATTGACAAAAATGGGCTTTCCATCCTGGGCCGGTCGGAGATGCCCCTGCATGACATTCTTTGGGCCATCCATGACGTAAAAACTCATGATAGAAGTGAGGGCGAGCAAAATTTCGGGGAGTTCCCGGTTACGGTGGATGGTCGCGGCCGACCGATGCAGTGTGCTTTTGCGCGTTTCTCTCATGTGTGCGAGCCGTTCGCTTATTACTGAACCCGAGCTATTGCACTAGTTAGCTACGTACTGAAGATGAGGAATCGATCCCACTACGTACTGAAGTCGATCGATCTATCCCTTCGCAGCTAACTGAACCCGAGCGATTCCTTTGCTGCTAACTGAAGCCGGTCGATTCCTTCGACGCTAACTGAATCCGATCGATCCTTCCCGCTGCTCACTAAAGCCGATCGAGCCCCAGTGCGAGATGAGCCAGCTGGTGTGTTGGGTTGCCTCTGGATGAATAGTGCCTGTTGCTACCACGCGCGCGATACGTAGAAACGAGTCAAGACGTGTGGTGAGTCCAGCCGGTTGGTGGCTGTGGATGAATGATGACCCACGAGTATAGGGGATCAATCATAGTCCTTTCGTTAAGTAAGAGTGTCGAACCCAACGAGGAGCGGAAGGAAATGACAAGCGGTTTTCAGTAAGGTAATTTCTGCAGACACTGAAATTGTCGGTAACAGATAGTTTGATAGCAAGATAATTTGTAACAAGTAAAAAGTAGCAATAGTAACAATAGGTGCAACAAGGTAGCCAAATCCTTTTTGTAGCAAAGGGCATGTCGGAACAGTCTCTGATAATAAGTAAAACGTTCTTGAGGACACACGAGAATTTCATCTAGTCACTTTCATCATGTTGGTTTGATTCGCGCTCGCTACTTTGATAATTTGATATGTGGGTGAACCGGTGCTTGGGTGCTGTTCTAACTTGAACAAGCCTCCCACTTATGATTAACCCCTCTCGCAAGCATCCGGAACTACGAAAGAAGAATTAAGATAAAATCTAACCATAATATTAAACGTATGGATCCAAATCAGCCCCTTACGGAATAGCGCATAAACTAGGGTTTAAGCTTCTGCCACTCTAGAAACCCATCATCTAATAACTACTCCACACTACATTCCCTTAGGCCCAAAGATGGTGAAGTGTCATGTAGTCGACGTTCACATAACACCACTAAGGGAATCACAACATACATACCATCAAAATATCGAACGAATATCAAATTCACATGATTACTTATGACAAGACTTCTCCCATGTCCTCAAGAACAAAAGTAACTACTCACAAAACATATTCATGCTCAAGATCAAAGGGGTATTGAATAGCATAACATATCTGAACATATGATCTTCCACCAAATAAACCAACTAGCATCAACTACAAGATGTAATCAACACTACTAGTCACCCACATGTACCAATCTGAGGGTTTGATACAAAGATTGAACACAAGAGATGAACTAGGGTTTTGAGATGAGATGGTGCTGTTGAAGACGTTGATGAAGATTGGCCTCCCATGATGAGAGGGTTGTTGGTGATGATGATGGCTTCGATTTCCCCCTCCCAGAGGGAACTATCCCCGGCGGAATCGCTCCGCCGGAGAGCAAAAGTGCTCCTTTTTGGAAATATGCCCTAGAGGAAATAATAAAGTGCTTATTATTATATTTCCTTAATCATGATAAAGGTTTATTATTCATGCTAGAATTGTATTGACCGGAAACTTAAATACATGTGTGAATACATAAACAAATACCGTGTCCCTAGTGAGCCTCTACTAGACTAGCTCGTTGATCAAAAGATGGTTAAGGTTTCCTGTCCATAGAGATGTGTTGTCACTTGATAACGGGATCACATCATTACGAGAATGCTGTGATGGAAAAGACCCATCCGTTAGCATAACATATGATCATTCAGTTTATTGCTACTGCTTTCTTAATGTCAAATGCATATTCCCTCGACCATGAGATCATGCAACTCCCGAGTACCAGAGGAATTAGTAACGCTTGCTAACTTCTTGACGTGACGACAGCTGGACCACTAACCTTGCGAATCGGCGAAACCACCGAGTGGGCCCATCGAGCCCCATGTTCTCTCGCACTGGTGCTCGTCGTCGCAACAAGTACATTCACGTGATCATCACGCTTCATGGTGTCTTTAATAAACATATCCAATTTAAGAATCATAACCGCCACGCCTCAAATTAGTAACACTCACTAAATTCTTGGCGTGACAACAACTGGACCTCTAACCTTGTGCATCCGCAAAACTGCCGAGTGGGCCCATAGAGCCCCTGTTATGTCGTCCTCGAGCTGGGTGAGGCAACAAGTCCATTCAGGTGATCATCGCGCTTCTCGGTGTCTTTAAAAAACATATCCAACTTAAGAATCAAAACCGCCATGCCTCAAATTAGTAACGCTCGCTAAATTCATGGCGTGACGACAGCTGGACCACTGACCTTGCGCATCGACGAAACTGTCGTGTGGGCCCATTGAGCCCCCTGTTCTGTCGCGCTCGAGCTGGGCATCGTGACAAGTCCATTCATGTGATCATCACGCTTCTCGGTGTCTTTAAAAACATATCCAATTTAAGAATCAAAGCCACCACGCCTCAAATTGGTAACGCTCGCTAAATTCTTGGTGTGACGACAGCTGGACCACTGACCATGCGCATCGGCAAAACTACAAAGTGGGCCCATCAAGGCCCCTGTTCTCTCGCGCTTGAGTTGTGCGTCGCGACAAGTCCATTCCCATGATCATCGTGTTTCTTGGAGTCTTTAAAAACACATCCAATTTAAGAATCGAAACCGCCACGGCTCCAATTAGTAACTCTCTCTAACTACTTCGCGTGATGACAACTGGACCACTGACCTTGCGCGTCGGCGAAACTGCCGAGCGGGCCCATCAAGCCCCCTGTTCTATCGCGCTTGAGCATGGCGCCACGACAACTCCATTCACGTGATCATCACGCTTCTTGGCGTCTTTAAAAAATATCCAATTTAAGAATCAAAACTGCCTCAAATTAGTAAGACTAGCTAAATTCTTGGCGTGACGACAGCTGACCACTGACCTTGCGGATTGGCGAAACTGTTGAGCGGGCCCATCGAGCCCCCTGTTCTATCGCGCTCGAGATGGGAGTCGCAACAACTCCATTCATGAGATCATCGCACTTCTTGGTGTCTTTAAAAAAACATATCCAATTTAAGAATCAAAACCGCCACACCTCAAATCAGTAATGCTCGCTAACTTCTTGGCGTGACGACAACTGGACCACTGACCTTGCGTATCGATGAAACTGCCGAGTGGGCCCATCAAGCCCTCTGTTCTCTTGCGCTCGAGCTGTGCGTCGCGACAAGGCCATTCACGTGATCATCGTGCATCTTAGTGTCTTTAGAAACATATCCAATTTAAGAATCAAAACCGTGACACCTCAAATTGGTAACGCTCGTTAACTTCTTAGCATGACGACAACTGGACCACTGAAGTTGTGCATCGGTGAAACTGCCGAGTGGGCCCATTAATCCCCTTGTTCTCTCGCATTGGAGCTGGCCGTCGCGACAAGTACATTCACGTGATCATCATGCTTCTTGGTTTGTTTAAAAAACATATCCAATTTAAGAATCAAAACTGCCAGGCCTCAAATTAGTAATGCTCGCTAAATTCTTGGCGTGACGACAACTGGACCAGTCACCTTACGCATCGGCGAAACTGCCGAGCGGGCTCATTGAGCCCGCTGTTCTGTCGCGCTCGAGCTGCGCATCGCGACAAGTCCATTCACATGATCATCGCGCTTCCTGGTGTCTTTAAAAAATATATCCAGTTTAAGAATCAAAGCCGCCACGCCTCAAATTAGTAACGCTCGCTAACTTCTTGGTGTCACGACAACTGGACCACTGACCTTACGAATCGGCGAAACTGCCGAGTGGGCCCATCAAGCCCCCTGTTCTCTCACACTGGATCTGGTCGTCGTGACAAGTACATTCATGTGATCATCATGCTTCTTGGTGTCTTTAAAAAACATATCCAATTTAAGAATCAAAACAGTCACACTTCAAATCAGTAACGCTAGCTAAATTCTTGGCGTGAGGACACCTGGACCACTGACCATGCGTATTGATGAAACTGCCGAGTGGGCCCATCGAGCCCCCTGTTCTGTCGCGCTCAAGCTAGGCATCGTGTCAAATCCATTCACGTGATCATCGTGGTTCTTTGTGTCTTTAATAAACATATCCAAATTAAGAATAGAAACCGCCACGCCTCAGATAAGTAACGTTCGTTAACTTCTTGGCGTGATGACAACTGGACCAATGACCCTGCGAATCGGCGAAACTGCCGAGTGGGCCCATCAAGCCCCATGTTCTCTTGCACTGGTGCTGGCCGTCGCGACAAGTACATTCACGTGATCATCACGCTTCTTGGTGTCTTTAATAAACATATCCAATTTAAGAACCAAAACCACCACGCATCAAATTAGTAACGCTCTTCTTGGCGTGATGACAGCTCGACCACTGACCTTGCACATCCGCGATACTGCCTAGTGGGCCCATCAAGCACCTTGTTTTGTCGTGCTCGATCCGGGCTTCGTGACAAGTCCATTCACATGATCATCGCGCTTCTCGGTGTCTTCTGAAAAACATATCCAATTTAAGAATCAAAACCGCCACGCCTCAACTTAGTAATGCCTGCTAATTCTTGGCATGACGACGGCTGGACCAGTGACCTAGCTTGCGCATCATCGAAACTGCCGAGTGGGCCCATCGAGCCCCCTGTTCTGTCGCACTCAAGCTGGGCATCGTGATAAGTCCATACACGTGATCATCGCGGTTCTTTGTGTCTTTAATAAACATATCCAGTTTAAGAATAGAAATCGCCACGCCTCAAATTAGTAACGCTTGCTAACTTCTTGGCGTGACGTCAACTGGACCACTGACCTTGCGAATCGGCAAAACTACCGAGTGGGCCCATCGAGCCCCATGTTCTCTCGCATTGGTGCTGGCCGTCGCGACAAGTACATTCACGTGATCATCACGCTTCTTGGTGTCTTTAATAAACATATCCGATTTAAGAATCAAAACCACCATACATCAAATTAGTAACTCTCACTAAGTTCTTGGCATGATGACAACTGGACCACTGACCTTGCGCATCCGCAAAACTGCCTAGTGGGCCCATCAAGCATCATGTTCTGTCGTGCTCGAGCTGGGCGTTGTGACAAGTCCATTCACGTGATCATCGCGCTTCTCGGTGTCTTTTGAAAAACATATCCAATTTAAGAATCAAAACCGCCATGCCTCAACTTAGTAACGCTCGCTAATTCTTGGCGTGACGACAGCTGGACCAGTGACCTAGCTTGCGCATCGGCAAAACTGCCGAGTGGGCCCATCGAGCCCCTTGTTCTGTCGAGCTCAAGCTGGGCATTGTGACAAATCCATTCACGTGATCATCACGGTTCTTTGTGTCTTTAATAAACATATCCAGTTTAAGAATAGAAGCCACCACGCCTCAAATTAGTAACCCTCGCTAACTTCTTGGCGTGACGGCAACTGGACCACTGACCTTCCGAATCGGCGAAACTGCAAAGTGGGCCCATCGAGCCCCATGTTCTCTCGCACTGGTGCTGGCCGCCACGACAAGTACATTCACGCGATCATCACGCTTCTTGGTGTCTTTAATAAACATATCCAATTTAAGAATCAAAACCACCACGCATCAAATTAGTAACGCTCGCTAAATTCTTGGCGTGATGACAGCTGGAGCACTGACCTTGCGCATCGGCAAAACTGCCTACTGCCTAGTGGGCCCATCAAGCACCCTGTTGTGGCGTGCTCGAGCTGGGCATCGTGACAAGTCCATTCACGTGATCATCGCGCTTCTCGGTGTCTTTTGAAAAACATATCCAATTTAAGAATCAAAACTGCCGCGCCTCAACTTAGTAACGCTCGCTAAATTCTTGGCGTGACGCCAGCTGGACCAGTGACCTAGCTTGCGCATCGGCGAAACTGCCGAGTGGGCCCATCGAGCCCCCTATTCTGTCGCGCTCAAGGTGGGCATCGTGACAAGTCCATTCACGTGATCATCGCGGTTCTTTGTGTCTTTAATAAACATATCCAATTTAAGAATAGAAACCGCCACGCCTCAAATTAGTAACGCTCGCTAACTTCTTGGCGTGACGACAACTGGACCACTGACCTTGCGAATCGGCAAAACTGCCGAGTGGGCCCATCGAGCCCCCTGTTCTGTCGCGCTCAAGCTGGCATCATGACAAGTCCATTCACGTGATCATCGCGGTTCTTCGTGTCTTTAATAAACATATCTTTACTCTTATAAAAAACCGAGTTGGTGATGATGGTGTGCCTGCCATCTTGCAATATAGACAGTCCGATCTATATCTGACGGATAGAAAGCAAACTATGACAATGTTGCAAAAAGATACCCGCGCTACTCTCGTTCATCCTTACCTCCCACAACTTCATTGTTGAGTAATTAATAAAGGAAGCCTCTGGAACAATCTGGCACAGTGGTCGCGGCCGGCGTCGTCCATCCTCATGCCTCCGCTAAGTCCGACCACCAATCACCACCGTGCCCCACTCCCCCTCGCCTTATCTCTCGTCATTCTTGAGATATCATTAGTTTTTACACATGGGATTACTCCTGCAAGGGTCAATCACAATAGGTGTTTTGTAAAAAAATGCATCTTGATGTTCTGTGCAATGCACGGGCATCTTGCTAGTCCAATTTAAGAATAGAAACCGCCACGCCTCAAATTAGTAACGCTCGCTAACTTCTTGGCGTGACGACAACTGGATCACTGACCTTGCGAATCGGTGAAACTGCCGAGTGGGCCCATCGAGCCCCATGTTCTCTCGCACTGGTGCTGGCCGTTGCGACAAGTACATTCACGTGATCATCACGCTTCTTGGTGTCTTCAATAAACATATCCAATTTAAGGATAAAAACCACCACGCATCAAATTAGTAACGCTCGCTAAATTCTTGGCGTGATGACAGCTGGACCACTGACCTTGCGCATCCGCAAAACTGCCTAGTGGGCCCATCGAGCCCCTGTTGGAAATATGCCCTAGAGGCAATAATAAATGGTTATTATTATATTTCTTTGTTCATGATAATTGTCTATTGTTCATGCTATAATTGTGTTATCTGGAAATCGTAATACATGTGTGAATACATAGACCACAACATGTCCCTAGTGAGCCTCTAGTTGACTAGCTCGTTGATCAACAGATAGTCATGGTTTCCTGACTATGGACATTGGATGTCATTGATAACGAGATCACATCATTAGGAGAATGATGTGATGGACAAGACCCATCCTAAGCATAGCTCAAAGATCGTGTAGTTCGTTTGCTAGAGCTTTTCCAATGTCAAGTATCTTTTCCTTAGACCATGAGATCGTGTAACTCCCGGATACCGTAGGAGTGCTTTGGGTGTGCCAAACGTCACAACGTAACTGGGTGGCTATAAAGGTGCACTACGGGTATCTCTGAAAGTGTCTGTTGGGTTGACACGGATCGAGACTGGGATTTGTCACTCCGTATGACGGAGAGGTATCTCTGGGCCCACTCGGTAATGCATCATCATAATGAGCTCAATGTGACTAAGGAGTTAGTCACGGGATCATGCATTACGGTACGAGTAAAGAGACTTGCCGATAACGAGATTGAACAAGGTATCGGGATACCGACGATCGAATCTCGGGCAAGTAACATACCGATTGACAAAGGGAATTGTATACGGGATTGATTGAATCCTCGACATCGTGGTTCATCCGATGAGATCATCGTGGAACATGTGGGAGCCAACATGGGTATCCAGATCCTGCTGTTGGTTATTGACCGGAGAGGTGTCTCGGTCATGTCTGCATGTCTCCCGAACCCGTAGGGTTTACACACTTAAGGTTCAGTGACGCTAGGGTTGTAGAGATATTAGTATGCGGAAACCCGAAAGTTGTTCGGAGTCCCGGATGAGATGCCGGACGTCACGAGGAGTTCCGGAATGGTCCGGAGGTGAAGAATTATATATAGGAAGTCCAGTTTCGGCCACCGGGAAAGTTTCGGGGGTTATCGGTATTGTACCGGGACCACCGGAAGGGTCCCGGGGGTCCACCGGGTGGGGCCACCTATCTCGGAGGGCCCCATGGGCTGAAGTGGGAAGGGAACCAGCCCTTAGTGGGCTGGGGCGCCCCCCTTGGGCCTCCCCCTGCGCCTAGGGAAGGGAACCAGCCCTTAGAGGGGAAGCCAACCCCCCTTCCCCCTTGGCCGCCGCCCCCCCTTGGAGATCTCATCTCCCAGGGCCGGCGCCCCCCCAGGGGTCCCTATATATAGTGGGGGGGAGGGAGGGCAGCAACACCACAGCCCCTGGCGCCTCCCTCTCCCCCTGCAACACCTCTCCCTCTCGCAGAAGCTTGGCGAAGCTCTGCCGAGATCCCGCTACATCCACCACCACGCCGTCGTGCTGCTGGATCTCCATCAACCTCTCCTTCCCCCTTGCTGGATCAAGAAGGAGGAGACGTCGCTGCTCCGTACGTGTGTTGAACGCGGAGGTGCCGTCCGTTCGGCACTCGGTCATCGGTGATTTGGATCACGACGAGTACGACTCCATCAACCCCGTTCACTTGAACGCTTCCGCTCGCGATCTACAAGGGTATGTAGATGCACTCCTTTCCCCTCGTTGCTAGTATACTCCATAGATGGATCTTGGTGATGCGTAGGAAATTTTAAAATTCTGCTACGATCCCCAACAGCCCCATGTTCTCTCGCACTGGTGCTGGCCGTCGCGACAAGTACATTCACGTGATCATCACGCTTCTTGGTGTCTTTAATAAACATATCCAATTTAAGTATCAAAACCACCACGCATCAAATTAGTAACGCTCGCTAAATTCTTGGCGTGATGACAGCTGGACCACTGACCTTGCGCATCCGCAAAACTGTCCTAGTGGGCCCATCAAGCACCCTATTCTGTCATGCTCGAGCTGGGCGTCGCGACAAGTCCATTCACGCGATCGTCACGCTTCTTGGTGTCTTTAATAAACATATCCAATTTAAGAATCAAAACCGCCACGCATCAAATTAGTAACGCTCGCTAAATTCTTGGCGTGATGATAGCTGGACCACTGACCCGTGTTCACGTGGCATCGTATATTCCTCTCACGTGTCGTAAAGTGGATAATTTTAAATTTAAGAAAGTTAACGTGCGCTAACTCCTTGGCATGACGACAACTACACCGGTACCCTTGCGCTTGGTGAAACTGCTGAGTGGGTCCAACGACCCCCTGTTCTCTTGGGCTCAAGCTGGGCATCGCGACAAGTCCATTTACGCGATCGTCGAGCTTGTTGGTGTCTTTAAAAACCATATCCAGTTGAATAATCAAAACCGCCACGCCTCAAATTGGTAACGCTCGCTAGCTTTTTGGTGTGACGACAATTGGACCACTGACCTTGCGCGTTAGCGAAACTGTCGAGTGGGCCCATCGAGCCCCCTAATTTGTCGCGCTCGAGCTGGGCGTCGCGACAAGTCCATTCACGTGATCATCACGCTTATCGGTGTCTTTAAAAAACATATCCAATCTAAGAATCAAAACCGCCGCGCCTCAAATTGGTAACGCTCGCTAAATTCTTGGCGTGACGACAGCTAGACCATTGACCTTGCGCATCGACGAAACTACCGAGTGGGCCCATCGAGCCCCCTGTTCTCTCACGCTCGAGCTGTGCGTCGCGACAAGTCCATTCGCGTGATCATCACGCTTCTTGGAGTCTTTAAAGAACATATCGAATTTAAGAATCAAAACTGCCACGCTTCGAATTAGTAACGCTCGCTAACTTCTTAGCTTGACGACAACTGGAGCACTGACCTTGCGCATCGGCAAAACTGCCGAGTGGCCCCATCGATTCCCCTGTTCTGTCGCGTTCGAGCTGGGCGTCGCGACAAGTGCATTCACGCGATCGTCGCGCTGCATTCTTAAATTTCATTCAGTTCAATTCAATATAATCCAAAGTGCCACGGCTCAAATCGGCAAGATTCTTGTTGAAACTCCCAACGTACCAATTCGAAACCTGCATTCCGCTTCTGGAAAACACCAGACAAGTCGTTGCGCCCTTGCCTGAGAAAAGCAACCCCGGGCGGGCCCACCCGCCAGACGTGGACCGACCGGCACAGAACGAACGAGAAGCATCCTCCATCCATCCGTTCCATCCACGCGACGCTGGCCAATGGGGCCGCTCCGCGTCGAGGGGGCGCGTCGGGGCCGTCGGATGGGCGGCACGGACGGCCGCGGCGACCCCAGCACAGAGCCCGCCCCGATTGGCCCGGGCCGCCACGTGCCGTCCCCCGATTCGCCCAGCTTGGACCCGTGACGTTCCGCCCAGCGCGACGGGGGCAGCCTGCGGATCTGGCCACGCCGTATATAAATCTCACACACACGGCGCAGTCTCCTTAAAACTCAAACCCACTTCCGCAAAGGAGATCGATAAGGCCGAGAGGAGGAGGAAGAAGCTCCAGAGTTCAGGCGAGGAGAGGGATCGCGTTGCGCGTCGGCGTGGCGATGGATCGGGTCCGCGGCTCCGCGCTGCTGCTCGGCGTCCTGCTCGCAGGTACGCGGCATCTCGATCTCGATCCCGATCTCTTCCCGTTGCTCTTGTTTCGTTTTGTTCCGCCAGATCTGCGTGTTCGCGGAGCTCGATCCGGGGCGGACGCGGGTGATGATGATCCCGCCGCTGCTGGGCCGACGGACGGATCGAGCTGGTGGTTATTTAGAGAACCTCGCGCGGGATTGTTGCTTGCGAGCCGTCGGGCGTGTGATCTAGATTTCGATGCCTGCTGTAGGGACGCTTTGATCTGTGGTTTAGTTGTTCGTCGAATGGAGGGCTTTAGTTTTAGTGCTGCACCCAGCGGATTTGAATGGTCCAATTGTTCTGCTGCATTAATTGGTGCCGCGATCTGTCCTTAAAATTGCTAGGATACTGCTACAGGTTGGCAATTCCGCTTCTCGCTTGATGATTATGTTAGGACGGAGTTTGATCAAGAGCTGCAAAGGGCTTTGCATGATTTCATTATAGTAGTAGTAGTAGTGACAATAAAAGTAGCGCCTTAGGGGTAAATGTTTCGTTGAGATAATAATAATTGACAATGGTGGTCGAATTGAATCTCACTGAAATCAGCTCAACTAGTATTAATATTTTGAATTGTGCAACTGTCTGTGTGCAGTGCCATTGAGATTGGGTTAAATAATTGAGAATGTTGCTTACCTACTGCTGCTGTGTATTCAGGATCGCTGTTTGCGCTTTGTGCTGCAAAGGAGGAGGCCAAGAAGCTCGGTACCGTGATCGGTATCGATCTCGGTACCACCTACTCATGTGTTGGTGTGTACAAGAACGGTCATGTCGAGATTATCGCCAATGACCAGGGTAACCGTATCACGCCCTCATGGGTTGGGTTCACCGATGGGGAGAGGCTCATCGGTGAGGCTGCCAAGAACCAGGCGGCTGTCAACCCTGAGAGGACCGTCTTTGACGTCAAGCGTCTCATTGGAAGAAAGTAATAGCACTCTCCTGTTCTTCTGCTTTAGCGTCTTTGTGCAGTATTGATTTGTCGTGCCTGACCTCTGAACATTTTCTTCCAGGTTTGAGGACAAGGAGGTGCAGAGGGACATGAAACTTGTCCCCTACAAGATTGTGAACAAGGAGGGGAAGCCTTACATCCAGGTCAAGATCAAGGATGGAGAGACCAAGGTCTTCAGCCCTGAGGAGATCAGTGCTATGATTCTTGGAAAGATGAAGGAGACCGCTGAGGCATACCTTGGCAAGAAGATCAATGACGCCGTCGTCACTGTTCCTGGTTAGTAATGGTGACATTCAGTTGCTGACTCCCAATTGTGGACTCTATGAATGTCATTTGCTCACTTTTATTTGTTCCTTTTCAGCGTACTTCAATGATGCACAGAGACAGGCGACCAAGGATGCTGGTGTGATTGCTGGCCTCAATGTGGCTAGGATCATCAATGAGCCCACTGCTGCTGCTATCGCCTATGGTTTGGACAAGAGGGGTGGCGAGAAGAACATCCTGGTGTTTGACCTGGGTGGTGGTACTTTTGATGTCAGTATCTTGACCATTGACAATGGTGTCTTTGAGGTGCTGGCCACCAACGGTGACACCCATCTTGGAGGTAACATCTCTTTGTCATTTGCTGCTATATCTTTAGTTACAATACCATAGGGATTGACTGAGTACTGCATATAGACAATATGATACTGCTGGTTAGGCTACTGTCACCTGCTATATAGTCATTTAATGAAGACATGATTATTCCCAAAATATTTCAATATATAGAACAAATAATGTTGATGGCACATCTTGCAATTGATATTCATTGGTCACACAACACTCTTGAGTAATCTTTTAGTTGACTATGTACTGCTTTACTTGACAAAGGAGCTCGAATGATGTGATGATGATTAATTTGTCACCTCATTAGCTGTGTGTTGTGCATTTTATTGGCCAATATATAACTTTGCTGTATCTCCTCTCCAGGTGAGGACTTTGACCACAGAATCATGGATTACTTCATCAAGTTGATCAAGAAGAAGCATGGCAAGGACATCAGCAAGGACAACCGTGCTCTTGGAAAGCTGAGGAGGGAAGCTGAGCGTGCCAAGAGAGCCCTCAGCAACCAGCACCAGGTCCGCGTTGAGATCGAGTCCCTCTTTGACGGGACTGATTTCTCGGAGCCACTGACCCGTGCCAGGTTCGAGGAGCTGAACAACGATTTGTTCCGCAAGACCATGGGACCCGTGAAGAAGGCCATGGATGATGCTGGCCTCGAGAAGACCCAGATCCACGAGATTGTTCTTGTTGGAGGCAGCACCAGGATTCCCAAGGTCCAGCAGCTCCTCAGGGACTACTTTGACGGCAAGGAGCCAAACAAGGGTGTGAACCCTGATGAGGCTGTTGCCTTCGGAGCTGCAGTGCAGGGAAGCATCTTGAGCGGCGAGGGCGGTGACGAGACCAAGGGTAGGATGAATCTTTTTACTACCCGCTTTTCTTTACCTGATGGTGTGAAGCATCCTACTTACACTACTGTGATCTGATCTTGATTCAGATATCCTCCTCCTCGATGTGGCGCCCCTCACCCTCGGTATCGAGACTGTTGGAGGAGTCATGACCAAGCTGATCCCCAGGAACACTGTCATCCCCACCAAGAAGTCGCAGGTTTTCACCACCTACCAGGACCAGCAGACCACCGTCTCTATCCAGGTAACAAACAATGAGCAGTCTCCTTCCCTTTCTAAACAGTGTCAGCTTGCTGGAGCCTGATTCTTACACATATCTGCAATGTATTCAGGTCTTTGAGGGGGAGCGCAGCATGACCAAGGACTGCCGTCTTCTCGGCAAGTTCGACCTTTCTGGCATTCCCCCAGCTCCAAGGTTTGTACTCTGTCAAATTCAGAGATCATGCGAATATAAACATCCGGTGCAATATATGGCAGGTTGACTGATTGTGTGTGTTGTCTGCAACTCAACTTTCAGGGGCACTCCTCAGATCGAAGTCACCTTCGAGGTTGATGCCAACGGTATCCTGAACGTGAAGGCGGAGGACAAGGGCACCGGCAAGTCTGAGAAGATCACCATCACCAACGAGAAGGGCCGCCTGAGCCAGGAGGAGATCGACCGGATGGTCAAGGAGGCGGAGGAGTTTGCCGAGGAGGACAAGAAGGTGAAGGAGCGCATCGACGCCCGGAACCAGCTTGAGACCTATGTCTACAACATGAAGAACACCGTCGGCGACAAGGACAAGCTGGCGGACAAGCTGGAGAGCGAGGAGAAGGAGAAGGTGGAGGAGGCCCTCAAGGAGGCTTTGGAGTGGCTGGACGAGAACCAGACGGCCGAGAAGGAGGACTACGAGGAGAAGCTCAAGGAGGTGGAGGCCGTGTGCAACCCCATCGTGTCGGCCGTGTACCAGAGGTCCGGCGGAGCTCCGGGCGGCGAGGGCGCCGACGGCGGCGTCGACGACGAGGACCATGACGAGCTGTAGATGGGTTTAAAGGGGAACCAATTTTTGTAATGGGTTAGTAGGGAGAGGAGACATGGATAATTGGTGCTACTTACTTTGTGTTGGGGTTGGGGGTGGTCGGGTTTATTCGCAGACACCGGAGACTTGCTGTTATTAGTCTGTTGGCCGAGTTGTAGAGAACTCTCTTTGCTGCTGCTGTTACTTCCTTCTGATGTTTTTTCGTTTTGTTATTATATAGCCGGATGGATTCGCATCGGAACTTTATGTGAAGAATAGATGATGCAGTTTTATCTATACCTCTGTGTTTGCCTCTTTCAGCCGTACTCGCTTCTGTTGGAAAATCAAGCTCAGCTAAATTTATTTTGTGGCCTCTTTCAGTTGTGAATAGTTTCTGGTTGTTGCTGCATCCTATTTTGATCTACTAGCATTTTTAAAAATGGAATTGATCGAGTAATGATAAAGTTCTGTAGAAAGGAATTGATCGAGTAATGATAAAGTTGTCTAGAAAAAAACAGTTCATAATGGAGATAAAAACAAGTGGCTGGAGGTATCAATTTCTCCAAACCACCTTCACTTGGGCCAGTTTTGAAGTACCACTGGTTGTTTAACAAAGAAGTACTTCCACGTTTGATTGCGACAGGAAGGAACAGAGAACGAGTGGAAAGCGCGAGAGGCAAATATTTTTCAGATGGGCTGAGCTACTTTTTCTTTGAGCAATGTGCGCACATACACGGGTCACGGGCCGTGCCCCTCATTCCAAAGCTGACAGAGGAAGCGCAGCGCTGCTGCATGCCGCTGCGATTAGTCCCATCTCGCTGGTTCAGGCGACGCCAAAACCAGTTTAGAATGGGTCGATCCAAATGGACATCGTTTTTGTCTTTTTTGTCTGTTTGGGTGGCCCATCCGTGTCCGTTTTTTCGTTTAGGTCGGTCTGTCTATACGCCCAACGTAGGGCAGACGCATTTTGTGCATGTCCGCGTCAGGATTTAGTCGAACACCTGATGAACGAGCTCCCGCGTCGCCCCGCCCGGCTCCCGTGCTGCAGCTCTCATGCGCCCTGCGTATCCCCGGCGCCCGCTCACCCTGGCCCCGGGCCCGACACTCGCCGTGCCCGCCGCGGCTCGTCCCGGCCCAGCGACGGCCGCAGCCGCCTCGCTAGCTCGCTCCGCCCGCCACAGATCGCGCCCCGCCCACCACAGCTCGTGGCCGCCGCGCTAGCTAGGCCCCTCCGCGCCGCAGCTCGCCGCTGCTCTGCCCCGGCCTGCGCGCTCCTGCTGCGCGGCGGGGCGCGGCCGTGCCGGGCGTGCGAGCTCCTACTGCGTGGTGGGGCGCGGCCATGCCGGGCGCGTTCGCTCCCGAGCCATGGCGAGCTCGTCCTGCTGCGGGGCGGGGCGAGGCCGGGTCGGGCACGCGAGCTGTTGCTCCTGCTGCGTGTGGGGTGAGGCCGGAACGAGCGCGTGAGCGACAGAGGCGGCCGCTCTGCGTGGCGGGACGAGGCCATGGCAAGCTCGTGAGGCTGCGTGGCAAGGCGAGGCCGGGTCAGACGCGAGCGGCGACGTGGCCGAGGCATGCAAGCGAGCTTCCGAGCCATGGCGGAAGTGCAGAATGGCATGCGAGTGGCTCGAGCGCCGCCACGAGCCGGCGTCGACAATGCATCGAAGCTAGCTAGATAGCTAGGATGGGGCGCCATGCAAAGGCCGGCATCCATGCAACTAAGCTAGCTAGCTCGCGTGGATGCTTGTATTGCCCCCGGCAGGGCGAGCGTGGCAGCACGGCGGCGTCCGAGCAGGGCGAGCGCGGCGGCGTGGCAGCACCTGTGTCATGGCTAGCGCGAGAGAGAGGGGAGAGAGAAAAAATATTATGTGAGTGGATGGCAGGTGGGGCACGCAGGACC
Source organism: Triticum aestivum (assembly GCF_018294505.1). NCBI lineage: Eukaryota > Viridiplantae > Streptophyta > Magnoliopsida > Poales > Poaceae > Triticum > Triticum aestivum. The sequence continues at coordinate 25,206,563 of NC_057811.1, read as the reverse complement.
GGCATCGGGCGGAGGCGGACGAGAGAGACGCAGAAAGCGTCCGCTTTGTGTCCGCTTCAGACCAAATGTGTCTCAAATTTGAGGCGGAAATGGGTCCGTGCGGACACAAAATAAAAATGGGTTTCTGCATTGGGCCGTCGTTCTTGTCCGCGCTAGCCCAAACGGACGGCGGTGGACGAAATGGGTATTCCCATTGGAGTTGCTCTTACATGAACAAGATCTGTTCTATAGGCTGGTACCGCTGCATCCTTTACCGATAAGGAGGCAAGCACTTCAGTCTGGTTGATGGCATTCTCACCTCTGAGCTAGAGCGTGATTAACGGCCAGGAACCCCTCTGATGGGTGCATCCAACGGCTGTAGAAGATCGCTCCTGAGTATGTACAGAGAGTTTCACATAGGTTTATATGAGGCTGGCAATTCAGAACGGAATCAATAAATCCCGAAAGTGCCACGTTTTAGCTTCTCGTTCCGAAGGTGCTCATTGCCATTGGATCGAAACACACACATCTTGACGCTCCCGGCTGGCCACGTCATCCCAGCGGCTCGTGCGTGCGCTGCGGAGGAGAGTGGAGGTGGAGGCCCGGTGATGAGCTACCTGGGACAGCGGCATGGACGCGTCCGCGATGTGGGGGGGAGGGGGGGGGGGGGGCGCGATGGAGTCCTCCCCGGCGGCGTCCTCTCGTCGGCGAAGAGTGAATCTCCCTCCATGGGATCTCGCGGGCTCACCTCGAGCTCGAGCTCAACTGTGGCCAGGCCCGCCACACCCTCTATGGCCAGTTCCGGCGGCCCCCGCAGCCCGCTTCCACTTGCCCTGCCGTTCCCCGCCTCCGTCCATCGATGAGGGAGCTCCGGATTTTTGCGGGTGGAGGCCATGGACGCTGGTGGCCAGCAACCTTTGCCATACCCCGTCCCCCTCTCACTCTCCAATGATCCTCCTCAAGGTCGGCGGCGGCGGTGGCGACGACGAGGGAGCCGAGCACGCGGCGCCTGGCTCGAGCGCGTGGAGGCGCACTGCGCGCGCAGTCTTGCATCATCTTCTGTGCAAGCAAGTCGTTGCGCCACCAGGGAGCTCGAGACGGCCGTGTCGTGCACCCAATCGACCGAGTGTCGCCTCCTCCACCAGGATACCATCTTCGCCCGCCTCTACCAGGCCCGCCCTCCTCTCCTGGGTGCAATTCGTCGAGCAGCTTGTGCGCGGCCGGCTGGTCTGCTGCTCTCGTGTGCGGGGGTCTGATATGCGGTGAGCAGTATCTTGCGCTGGGGTCTGATGGGCTTGGTTGGTAGCAGGATCTTGCGCTGGGGGTCAGGTTCAATGCCAAGGGCACCATAGACTGCGACAGGTACCAACAGAAGATTTTTCATTTGTTATTGCTAGTGTCGCAGGATTCTAGATGCAATATGTTTCGTCAACTAATGTTTGTGTGGGTTCATGGTATAATTGATGGCTATGCATGACTCTGAAACTCATCTAAGTAATTTTGTTCGCACTTTGTTCCTTTGTAAATCGACGCTACTACTGATAAAGTTGGTAAATTTCATTTTTATTAACCTTGGCAAATTTATTTCATTGATCATGGTTATTTTAGTATTTTAACCAAGGCAAATTTAGTTAACAAATCATGGCAAATGTTATTTTCTCGTTAATTAAGCATGGCAATTTTATTTTCATTTTGATCATGGTAAATTTAGTAATTGACAACTACAAATTTAGTTTATACACCATGGTAAATTATAGTTTCATGTACTCCCTCTTTCCATCTATATAGGGTCTAATGTGTTTTTCAAGACCGCTTTTGACTATTGATAAGATTAATAATACATGAGATGTATAATGTGAAAATTATACCATTGGAAGCTCCTTTCACGTACGAATTTGACGGTATGCTTTGTGTAACTTGCATGTCATATATTATTGCTCTAACACTTGGTCAAAGTTAGCCTCGAAAAACGCATTTGGACCTATATAGATGGAAGGAGGGAGTATTTGCATGTCAAATTTACTTTAATTTCCAAGACAATGGCGAATTTTTAGTAGATCATCATGGCAATTTTACAGGACAATGTCAAACTTTTCTTACCATGGCAATTTTTTTTCAGTGAATTCGCCATGGCAAATTCACTAGACCTCCCACGACAAATTCACAAACATGCCCATGGCAAGTTTGTTTTTTCAAGCCGATGCCAAACTTTTCTTGCCATGGCAAGTTTTTCTTTTCAAGCCGATGTCAAACTTTTTCTTGCCATCGCAACTTCTTTTTTCAAGACGATTTCAAACTTCATCACTAGATGTTCCACGGCAAATTCACTTACATCCCCATGGCAAGTTTCTTTTTTCAAGCTGATGTCAAACTTTTCTTGCCATGGCAACTTTCTTGTTTCAAGACGATGTCAAACTTTTCTTACCATGGCAATTTTTTTTTGTGAATTTGCATGGCAAAATTTACTAGATGTCTCACGACAAATTCACTAACATGCCCATGGCAATTTTTTTTGTGAATTTGCATGGCAAAATTTACTAGATGTCTCACGACAAATTCACTAACATGCCCATGGCAAGTTTGTTTTTTTCAAGCCGATGTCAAACTTTTCTTGCCATGGCAAGTTTCTCTTTTCAAGCCGTTGTCAAACTTTTTCTTGCCATGGCAACTTCTTTTTTCAAGACGATTTCAAACTTCATCACTAGATGTCCCACGGCAAATTCACTTACATGCCCATGGCAAGTTTCTTTTTTCAAGCCGATGTCAAACTTTTTCTTGCCATGGCAACTTCTTTTTTCAAGACGATTTCAAACTTCATCAGTAGATGTTCCACGGCAAATTCACTTACATGCCCATGGCAAGTTCCTTTTTCCAAGCCGATGTCAAACTTTTCTTGCCATGGCAACTTCCTTCTTTCAAGACGATGTCAAACTTTTCTTACCATGGCAATTTTTTTGGTGAATTTGCATGGCAAAATTCACTAGATGTCTGATACGTCTTCGTCGTATCTATAATTTTTGATTGTTTCATGCCAATATTATACAATTTTTACATAATTTTGGCAACTTTTTATATGATTTATTGGACTAACCTATTGATCTAGTGCCCAGTGCCAATTCCTGTTTTCTACATGTTTTTTGTATCGCAGAGTATCCGTATCAAATGAAGTACAAATGCAATAAAATTTCACGGAGAATTATTTTGGAATATATGTGATTTTTGGGAGTTGGAATCACCGCAAACGGAGGCCCTTGGAGGGCACAACCCACCAGGACGCGCCAGAGGAGCCAGGCGTGCGGTGGTGCGTTGTGCTCACCCTGTACGTTGGTTGGACTCTACTTCGGGCGCAAGGAAGCTTATATCCGGAGAAAAATCATGTTAAAATTTCAGCGCAATCGGAGTTACGGATCTCCGGGAATGTAAGAAACGGTTTTCGGCCAGATCTAAAAACGCGAAACAGAAGAGAACAGAGAGGGAGGTCCAATCTCGGAGGGGCTCCCACCCCTCCGCGGCCATGGAGACCAAGGACCATAGGGGGAACTCTCCTCCCCATCTAGGGGGAGGCCAAGGATGAAGGAGGAGTAGGGGGGCTCTCTCCCCCTCGCTTCCGGTGGCGCCGGAGTGCCACCGGGGCAACGATCGGGACGGCGATCTACATCAACAATCTTGCTACCGTCAACGCCAACTCTCTCCCCCTCTATGCAGCGGTGTAACACCTCTTCTCCCCACTGTAATCTCTACTTAAACATGGTGCTCAACTCCATATATTATTTCCCAATGATCTATGGTTATCCTATGATGTTTGAGTAGATCCGTTTTGTCCTATGGGTTAATCGTGATCTTGGTTGGTATGATTGTATAATTTATTTATGGTGCTGTCCTACCGTGCCCTCCGTTCTCACGCAAACGTGAGGGGCCTCCGCTGTAGGGTGTTGCAATATGTTCATGGTTCACTTACGGTGGGTTGCGAGAGTGACAGAAACTTAAACCCGAGTAGGTGGGGTATGACGTATGGGAATAAAGAGGACTTGATACTTAATGCTATGGTTGGGTTTCACGACCTTAATGATCTTTAGTGGTTGCGGATGCTTGCTAGAGTTCCAATCATAAGTGCATATGATCCAAGTAGAGAAAGTATGTTAGCTCATGCCTCTCCCTCATATAAAGTTGCAAGAATGATTACCAGTACTTGTTATTGATTGCCTAGGGACAAATAACTTTCTTGTTGACACAAACCTTTTTACTATACACCTAAATTTTATTATCTTGCAAGTACTTCTCATTTTATTCTTGCAAATTAGTTCTAGCATCACACCTACAAAATAGTTTCATACTTGTCTCCGATAAAGCAAACGTCAAGTGTGCATAGAGTTGTATCGGTGGTCGATAGAACTTGAGGGAATGTTTGTTCTGCCTTTAGCTCCTCGTTGGGCTCGACACTCTTATTTATTGAAGAAGGCTACAAACGATCCCCTATACTTGTGAGTTATCAAGACCTTTTTCTGGCGCCGTTGCCGGGGAGGAATAGCGTGGGGTGAATATTCTCGTGTGTGCTTGTTTGCTTTATCACTAAGTAGTTTTTATTTATTGTTCTAAGTTGTTCTCTATCTTTAGTTATGGATATCGAACACGAAACACCAAAGAAATTAGTGGTACTTGCTACTCATGGAGATGGGTAACCTCCTAAAACCCTCGATGCTCGTTATGTAAAAGATATTATGCACTACTTTGATAATCCTGAGAAAACCCCATTCAACATGATAATGGGAGTAATGTTGGATCAACGTGAATACTTTAGGGATTATCGGTTGACACAAAAAGGGAAACTTTTATGGGATCAAATTTATTCGTTGCATTGGTATGCTTGGAATTTATGTCAGAGATATGATTTTACTTGTTGCTCTAGGATGAATGCTCCACATCTTCCCTTTTCATGTGAATTTAATGATAATGAAACCTTGGCTTCTTATGATAATGGTATATATGATTATTATGATGTGGAACGAATAGAAGAAGTTGTTGCTTTTAAGGGTGCTTATGAAATTGAATCTTTGTTTGAAAAGTTTGAAGATTTTGATGATTAAGTTTATAGACCTGAAATTTTTGCTATCCTTAAATATTGCTATGATAATTATAAATGCAATTACGATATTGATGTGTTTATTGAGAAAGTCTTCGCTATCCAAGAAGAGACTAATATTTTGCAGGAGTCTATGGAAGAAGGAATTGATGAAACTGTGAGCTCATTGGATGAAAAAGATGATGAGGAGAGCGAAGAATAAGCGAAGGAAGAACGAATTGATCACCCGTGCCCACCTTCTAATAAGAGTACCCCTCCAACTCATACATTTTTTAATGTTCCTTCGCTCTTACCGAAGGATGAATGCTATGATAATTGCTATGATCCCGTTGATTCATTTGAAATGTCCCTTTTTGATGATGCTTGCTATGCTTGTGGCCATGCTACCTCTTGAGCATGCGTTGGTTTTCCCTTGAAAAGGAAAGGGTGATGCAGCAAAGTAACGTAAGTATTTTCCTCAGTTTTTGAGAACCAAGGTATCAATCCAGTAGGAGACAATACACAAGTCACCTAGTACCTGCACAAACAATCAAGAACGTTGCAACCAACGCGATAAAGGGGTTGTCAATCCCTTCATGGTCACTCGCAAAAGTGAGATCTAATAAAGATAGTAAAGTAAATATTTTTGGTATTTTTGTTGTATAGATTGTAAAGTAAAGATTGCAAAATAGTAAACGAGATGCGATGTAAATAAAAGAGATGCAATATAATAAGAAGGGATTTTTATTTCTGTGCCCCTGGTTCCTTAGCTCTACTCATTCATCCCCACTCTGTTAACGTTTGCTCACTTTTCCCCACTCCCTTGCCCGAAACCCTCATAACTGGTTATAACGGACGTTGCCGTCGGGTCAATTGCTTTGACCGTTAGCTGACGAGTGGGGCCGCGTATACGTGGGCGCATGCAAGACCGTGGTCGTGGGGTAGCACGTGTCCATGGACATGCCCGAAACGTCCCATCATGTAAAGAGGGCAACCACCTCCATCGCCCCTACCATTTTCCCCCAAATCCCCTCGCTGCCGCATCATCTTCCTCTCCCCCACCGGCGTCGTCTTGCTCTCCTGCACTGCCTCCACCACACTGTCTTGCTCTGCCCCACCACATCCTCTTCCTCACCTTCATCGCCTCCATCTGTCAGATGGCCGACGCTCGTGGCGACGCCGGCGCAGCGGCCGGAGATGTGGTGGAGCTGCAGGGTCAGGGCGCGGTGACCGCGGATGTCGGCGGCGTCCATGGCGGTGCGGGGAAACTCGCAACCGCTGCGGATGTGGCGGGCTCCGCCTCATCGCTGCAGAAGGTGATGGCGTCGAGCGGCACAGTCCATCCCGATGCCCCCGTTGCGCCGCCTGCCGTGGAGGAGCAGGTATTTGCACTTGCTTAGCTTGTAGAGTTAGTTCGATTGTGATTCATACAGTAGTTCAGATGGTTAGAGTAGTTGGTTTGACGGATGGGCCGGGGTTTTTTGTATGGGTTGGGGGGGTGGGGGTTTTTGGACTAGGGTTTCTTGGATAAATTCGTTGCAAAAATGCTAGCTAGATGTTGTGAACTATGATTTTAGGTGCTGCAATGATTGGTTTTTAGATTTGGATAAATTCGTTGCGAAAATGCTAGATGTTGTGAACAGATTGGGGTTTTTAATGCTATGATGCTTATTAGATTTGTTTTTAGTGCTCACAGATTGGGTTTTTTAATGCTACTCAAGTTATTTGATTCAAGTTATATTAGCTCTGTTGTTCACAATATGTCCACAATATGTAGTTATATTAGCTCTGTTGTTCAATGTGTGTGCATGACAATGGAAAATGCAAATAGGACTAGTGATGGATGTAATTGTATATTCAGGAGGATGATGGTAGGGGGAAGAGGAGGAAGATAGACTATAATTTCGACGACCCGTAGGATCCAGCGTATGGTGACGACGAAGAGTATGAGGTAAGCCTACTTGAAATTTAGATTGTTCATTTAGTTCGTTTGACATGGTGTATTCCCATGAATCTATAATGTACTAATGTAATTCATTCGTGTGTGCAGTATGTATCTGGGGAAGATGTGGATGTGGACCGCGGCAACTTCGCCTCCTTCAAAGAGAAGGAAGAGGAGAAGATCAGGATCAAGGGCATGGACTACTACTACAAGAGCAAGACCAAAACTTGGTGCTGCCCCTACTGCACCACCAAGCCAAAGCCAAAGTCCAGCCGCTTCGTTCACCTTCTAGATCATGCAGAAGATGTGGCCATCCATGGCGAGGACTACAAGATCATGGGGCAGCATGCTGCCCTAGCCAAAGTCCTGTCTCCCCTTCCCTGATGTTATGATGTGTTTTAAGTACTTTAGGTTGTTTGCTGAACTATGTGGGTGAACTATGTTTGTGAAGAGGATGTGGGTTACCTTTTGGTGGTTGGATGAATTTTATAAGCATGTGGCTATCTATGTTGGGTATTTTTGTGTTTTTAAATTTATCTGCTATGATTTGTTTCAGTGTTTTGAAAGTTCAGGTGCTGCAATGATCACACATATGCTGCAGTCCATCATTTTATCAAGGGTTCCCTTTTATCAAATATTCCAATAACAGAGCAAAAAACAACATTTTAATGAAGATGTATTATCAACTATCTATGTTTGTGTAGGAGATCATGTGTGCAAAATTTGAGGTGATTTAGAGGAGGTCAAAGAAATTTGAATTTGAGAAATGTGCTCCAAATAAGCTCCCAGGCTAGGGTAAACAACCCATTTGTAATAAAGTTTTTTTGGACCTACTCTAAATGAGCCAAATGTTTTTTATTAACACCTATTGAATTAATCTTCATATTTTTTGAAATCTTGTAGGTGATAGCTCATATGTGTGAAGGTTTTCTCATGAAAATGACCATAGGACAAGTTTATGATTTTTGGTCGGTAACATGTCACATAAGACAACATTAATATAAAAACTATAGGCCAAGTTTTGAAATATGAAAATGGAAAAATAACTTCAGATCCTTCTTATTCACTTTAAAATAAAGGTTTAGTGATTTTTCAAAAAACAAAAGGTAACACCACCTCCTCTCCTTGAACTCTGTGAAATCATGTAGGTGATAGCTCATATTTGTGAAGGTTTTCTCATGAAAATGACCATAGACCAAGTTTAGTATTTTTGGTTGGTAACATGTCACATAAGGCAACATTGTGCGCATGTTTTATATTTTTTTTGATTTTTTTAAATTAACGGTGCTCATTTGACCTTGATCGTGCCAACTACGGTTTTTTCATGAAAATGACCATAGACCAAGTTTAGTATTTTTCCTCGTCAGTGTGTCTTATAAAACGATGCACGGCGAAGGTTTCATATTTTTTTCGTTTTTTTAAATTAGTTATGCTCAGTCAAAGCCTTCAAAACCCCGTGGACCAGCTCAAAACCCCTCTAAACCCCGCGGGATTTCGCCTAACCCTAGCTCCCAACGTCAGCCGTCCGCGTGCCAAGCGACAGCCCTCAGATCTGGCCTTCTAGAAAGAACTAGGTGGGCTGGCTGTGTGCAGGCTCCGCGTCGTTGGATCACAAGGACGGCTCTGCATCGTTGGATCGTGGGGCGATCCGCGAGAGGCGATCCTATTCGTTGTGCTCGGCTGCTCGCCCACCACTGACTCTGTGAAAAAAGTTATTGGGCCCAAAAGGAAACCAAACTCTGGTTGGGCCGTCGAATTGCGTCGTTTTTTTTGCATCGTTTGCTCTATTTTTTGTGAACGTGCTGGCTCTGTATTTTTGCATCGTTTTTTGCATCGTTTGCTCTGTTTTTTGTGAACGTGCTGGCTCTGTATTTTTGCATCGTTTGAAATCAATTGACATTGCGTAGCAAATGACCAATTTTAAGGGCCAAATTTATCTTTATCATGCAAAATGGCCACAAACTATTCAAAAATTGTCTCTTTTTGTTCATATAATATATATATATATATATGACCACGGATTCCCACACGTGCAATTAGCTTCTTTTTCTTCTTCTTCTTCTTCTTTTTCAAACCACCGTTTCCCACGCGTGTACACTCCCGATGTTGCGGTGGGTTTGAAGACGGGTTACTTCACATTTGACCCCGTTATTGCCACAGCCAAATAACACGTAGCAGTACGGCTATTTAAGCCACCCTGTACCTCTGCCATCCCTCATCCATCTGCCCTTCTTGCTCTTCGACCCCTTCTCCGTCTTCTGCACATCCCTCAGCCATGCAGTACACTGGACCAACCTACCGCTTCCCACCCACTGTGCCGGAGAGGCTCTACCCTACCGGCGTGTACGTTCACTACGTTTGTGGGCGATATCAAGGCTGCGGACCGCAAGGAACTTCACCGAGTTCTTCCTCGCGTCCGGCTACCACCACCTCCCGAGGGGATCTCCAACGATGTTCCGCGTCGAGGAGGTCATCCAAAACCGGGTGGTGGTTGCTCTCCTTGCCCACTTCACCAACACATTCGACGCCTTCTACCTCCTCGGCCGGGTGTTTTGGTGTGGCTCCGAGTTCATCGCTTTCACCAACCACACGGAGTACAACAACATCTTCCCCACCGCGACGCACATGCACACTCTTTCGTACCCCATCGACAACGCCCCGGAGGAGCAGTGAAAAGGGTGCCCGGAGGAGGAGCAAGGTGGAGAAGGCGGCGGCTAGGGTTCTAAACCCTCTATCTTTTTTTAGTGTATTTTATGTTAAGTTGTAATTGAACTATGTTGGAGTTATTTTGGGCTTGTTGGCCCTTTTCTTAAATTCTATTATTAAGTTTTCTATCTATTCTATTATTAAGCTCTTCCTAGTTTGAGCTATGTGATCGTGCTATGGGATTGTTGGCCCTATCTACATATTGGGACTACATATTTGTTGATTATTTTCTTAAAGAGCTCGGCTTGTTAGTAACCACCTAGTGCATGCAAGCAAGCTTTGTTAGTAGGGATGAATGAGTACAACTAAGCAAGGGAGTGGCTCTTTTTTTACACAAGCCACAAATATGTAGCCACCTAGCTAGAAGAGAGGAACCAGCAGCAGTGACCGTTGCTGCATCCGTGGCGGCTGGCGTCCAAGAAAGCTGCTCGGTCAGTGCATCGTGGCGGACGCATCGGCGCATGCAGGCTCGGTCGGCGCATCGTGGGATCGTGGCATCGGCGCATGCAGGCTCGATCGACGCATGCAGGCAGGATTTGCTGGGTGCATGCATAGCAGGCTTCTGTCCTGGCGGCGCGCGCAGACGTTTAATGCAAGGGACGACCCAATGAAACCATGGCCCAACGGTCCAACAGCGAAACCACCCAACGCGGCCCCACTTGTCAGCTCGAACAGACGACACAGTCCAGCATGGCCCCACTAGTCAGAGTTAACGGTCAAGCCTTTGACCCGACGGCAACGTCCGTTGTGCCTAGTTATGAGGGTTTCTGGCAAGGGAGTGGGGAAAATTGAGCAAAAGTTAAGAGCGCGGGGATGAATGAGTAGAGCTAAGGAACCAGGGGCACAGATGTAAAAAACCCTAATAAGAAAGAGACCCGGGGGCCATAGGTTTCACTAGTGGCTTCTCTCAAGATAGCATGTATTACGGTGGGTGAATAAATTACTCCCGAGCAATTGATAGAAAAGCGCATAGTTATGAAGATATCTAAGGCAATGATCATGAATATAGGCATCACGTTCGTGTCAAGTAGATCGAAACGATTCTGCATCTACTACTATTACTCCACACATCGACCGCTATCCAGCATGCATCTAGAGTATTAAGTTCATAAGAACAGAGTAACGCTTTAAGCAAGATGACATGATGTAGAGGGATAAACTCAAGCAATATGATATAAACCCCATTTTTTATCCTCGATGGCAACAATACAATACATGCCTTGCTGCCCCTACTGTCACTGGGAAAGGACACCACAAGATTGAACCCAAAGCTAAGCACTTCTCCCATTGTAAGAAAGATCAACCTAGTAGGCGAAACTAAACCGATAATTCGAAGAGACTTGCAAAGATATCAAATCATGTATATAAGAATTCAGAGAAGAACCAAATAATATTCATAGATAATCAAGTTCATAAATCCACAATTTATCGAATCTCGGCAAACACACCGCAAAGGAGTATTACATCGAATAGATCTCCAAGAACATCGAGGAGAACTTTGTATTGAGAATCAAAGAGAGAGAAGAAGCCATCTAGCTAATAACTATGGACCCAAAGGTGTGTGGTAAACTACTCACGCTTCATCACAGAGGCTACGGTGTTGATGTAGAAGCCCTCCGTGATCGATTCCCCCTCCGGCAGATCGTCGGAAAAGGCCCCAAGATGGGATCTCACGGGTACAGAAGGTTGTGGCGGTGGAAAAGTGGTTTCGTGGCTCTCTTTGATCGATCTAGGGTATAAGAGTATATATAGGCGAAAGAAGTACGTCGGTGGAGCTACGAGGAGCCCACGAGGGTGGGGGGCGCGCCCTCCTGCCTCGTGGCCGCCTCTTTGCGTCTCCGACTTCATCTTCAAGTCTTCTAGTTTGCTTTCGGTCCAAGAAAGATCCTCCCGAAGGTTTCATTCCGTTTGGACTCCGTTTGGTATTCCTTTTCTGCGAAACTCTAAAATAGGCAAAAAACAGAAACTGGCACTAGGCCTCCAGTTAATAGGTTAGTCCCAAAAATAATATAGAAGAGCGTATTAAAGTCCATTAAACATCCAAAACAGATAATATAATAGCATGGAACAATCAAAAATTATAGATACGTTGGAGACGTATCAAGCATCCCCAAGCTTAATTCATGCTCGTCCTCGAGTAGGTAAATGATAAAAACAGAATTTTGGATGTGGAATGCTACCTAACATATTTATCAATGCAATTTTCTTTATTGTGGCATGAATGTTCAGATCCGAATGATTCAAAACAAAGGTTTAATATTGACATAAAAACAATAATACTTCAAGTATACTAATAAAGCAATCATGTCTTCTCAAAATAGCATGGCCAAAGAAAGCTATCCGTACAAAATCATATAGTCTGGCTATGCTCCATCTTCATCAGACAAAATATTTAAATCATGCACAACCCCGATGACAAGCCAAGCAATTGTTTCATACTTTTGATGTTCTCAAACTTTTTCAATCTTCACGCAATATATGAGCGTGAGCCATGGACATAGCACTATAGGTGGAATAGAATGGTGGTTGTGGAGAAGACAAAAAGGAGAAGATAGTCTCACATCAACTAGGCGTATCAACGGTCTATGGAGATGCCCATCAATAGATATCAATGTGAGTGAGTAGGGATTGCCATGCAACGGATGCACTAGAGCTATAAGTGTATGAAAGCTCAACAAGAAACTAAGTGGGTGTGCATCCAACTCGCTTGCTCACGAAGACCTAGGGCAATTTGAGGAAGCCCATCATTGGAATATACAAGCCAAGTTTTATAATGAAAAATTCCCACTAGTATATGAAAGTGACAACATAGGAGGCTCTTTACCATGAAGATCATGGTGCTACTTTGAAGCACAAGTGTGGTAAAAGGATAGTAGCATTGCCCCTTCTCTCTTTTTCTCTTTTTTTATTTGGGCCTTTTTTTATGGCCTCTTTTTTTCTTTTCTTTTTTTATTTTTCGTCTGGAGTCTCATCCCGACTTGTGGGGGAATCATGGTCTCCTTCATCCTTTCCTCACTGGGACAATGCCTAATAATGAAGATCATCACACTTTATTTACTTACAACTCAAGAATTTACAACTCGATACTTAGAACAAAATATGACTCTATGTGAATGCCTCCGGCGGTGTACCGGGATGTGCAATGAATCAAGAGTGACATGTATGAAAGAATTATGTAGGTGGCTTTGCCACAAATACGATGTCAACTACATGATCATGCAAAGCAATATCACAATGATGAGTCGTGTCATAATAAACGGAACGGTGGAAAGTTGCATGGCAATATATCTCGGAATGGCTATGGAAATGCCATAATAGGTTGTATGGTGGCTGTTTTGAGGAAGGTAATGGTGGGTTTATGGTACCGGCGAAAGTTGCGTGGTACTAGAGAGGCTAGCAATGGTGGAAGGGTGAGAGTGCGTATAATCCATGGACTCAACATTAGTCATAAAGAACTCACATACTTATTGTAAAAGTCTATTAGTTATTGAAACAAAGTACTACACGCATGCACCTAGGGGGATAGATTGGTAGGAAAAGACCATCGCTCGTCCCCGACCGCCACTCATAAGGAAGACAATCAAAAAATAAATCATGCTCCGACTTCATCACATAACGGCTCACCATACGTGCATGCTACGGGAATCACAAACTTTAACACAAGTATCTCTCAAATCCACAACTAATCAACTAGCATGACTCTAATATCACCATCTTCATATCTCAAAACAATCATAAAGAATCAAACTTCTCATAGTATTCAATGCGCTTTATATGAAAGTTTTTATTATACCTATCTTGGATGCCCATCATATTAGGACTAATTTTATAGCCAAAGAAAATTACCATGCTGTTCTAAGAGACTCTCAAAATAATATAAGTGAAGCATGATAGATCAATAATTTCTATAAAATAAAACCACCACCATGCTCTAAAAATATATAAGTGAAGCACTAGAGCAAAATTATCTAGCTCAAAAGATATAAGTGAAGCACATAGAGTATTCTAATAAATTCCGATTAATTGGTGTCTCTCCCAAAAGGTGTGTACAGCAAGGATGATTGTGGTAAACTAAAAATCAAAGACTCAAATCATATAGGATGCTCCAAGCAAAACACATATCATGTGGTGAATAAAAATATAGCCTCAAGTAAAGTTACCGATAGACGAAGACGAAAGAGGGGATGCCTTCCGGGGCATCCCCAAGCTTAGGCTTTTGGTTGTCCTTGAATTTTACCTTGGGGTGCCTCGGGCATCCCCAAGCTTAGGCTCTTGCCATCCTTATTCCAAAATTAATCAAATCTTTACCCAAAAACTTGAAAACTTCACAACACAAAACTTCAACAAAAAATCTCATGAGCTCCGTTAGTATAAGAAAATAAACCAGCACTTTAAGGTACTGTAATGAACTCATTATTTATTTATATTGGTGTTAAACTTACTATATTCCAACTTCTCTATGGTTCATACCCCCCGATACTAGCCATATATTCATCAAAATAAGCAAACAACACACGAAAAACAGAATCTGTCAAAAACAGAACAGTCTGTAGCAATCTGGATGTTTCGAATACTTCGGTAACTCCAAAAATTCTGAAAAATTAGGACGACCAGGATAAAAAGTATATTGATCTACTGCAGTTGGAATTGGTATTTTAGCGCTCTCTGTTATAAAATTTTAATTATTTTCGTGAGCGCATACTTTCTGTTTTTATCAGCAAGATCAAACAACAATCACCCAAGAAGATCCTAAAGGCTTTACTTGGCACAAACACTAACTAAAACATAAAAAACACAATCAGAACAGAGGCTAGATGAATTATTTATTACTAAACAGGAACAAAAAGTAAAGAACAAAAATAAAATTGGGTTGCCTCCCAACAAGCGCTATCGTTTAACGCCCCTAACTAGGCATAAAAGCAAGAATAGATCTAGGTATTGTCATCTTTGGTATGCAATCCATAAGTGGCTCTCATAATAGATTCATAAGGTAATTTAATTTTCTTCCTAGGAAAGTGTTCCATGCCTTTCCTTAACGGAAATTGGAATCTAATATTTCCTTCTTTCATGTCAATAATTGCACGAATCATTCTAAGGAAAGGTCTACCAAGAATAATAGGACATGTCGGATTGCAATCTATATCAAGAACAATGAAATCTACGGGCACATAATTCCTATTTGCAACAATAAGAACATCATTGATCCTTCCTATAGGTTTCTTAATGGTGGAATCCGCAAGATGCAAATTTAAAGAACAATCATCAAATTCACAGAAACCTAGCACATCACACAAAGTTTTTGGAATCGTGGAAACACTAGCACCCAAATCACACAAAACATAGCATTCATAATATTTAATCTTAATTTTAATAGTAGGTTCCCACTCATCATAAAGTTTTCTAGGGATAGAAACTTCTAGTTCAAGCTTTTCTTCATAGGATTGCATTAAAGCATCAACGATATGTTTAGTAAAAGCTTTATTTTGATTATAAGCATGAGGAGAATTTAACACGGATTGCAACAAGGAAATACAATCTATCAAAGAGCAATTATCATAATTAAATTCCTTGAAATCCAAAATAGTGGGTTCATTGCTATGTAAAGTTTTGACCTCTTCAATCCCACTTTTATTAATTTTTGCATCAAGATCTAAAAACTCCGAATCATTGGGACGCCTTTTAACTAAAGTTGACTCATCTCCAGTCCCATATTTATCAAGATTCATATTGGAAAACAAAGATTTAATAGGAGTCACATCAATCACTTTTAGATCTTCATCATTATTATCATGAAAACTAGAAGAACACGCTTTCACAAAGCAATCTTTTTTAGCACGCATCCTAGCGGTTCTTTCTTTGCACTCATCAATGGAAATTCTCATGGCTTTGAGAGACTCATTGATATCATGCTTAGGTGGAATAGATCTAAGTTTAAAAGAATCAACATCTAGAGAAATTCTATCCACGTTCCTAGCCAACTCATCAATCTTAAGCAATTTTCTTCAACCAAAGCATTGAAATTCTTTTGCGAACTTCATAAATTCTTTAACACTAGTCTCAAAATCAGAGGGCATCTTATTAAAATTTCCATAAGAGTTGTTGTAGGAATTACCATAATTATTAGAGGAATTACTAGGAAACGGCCTAGAATTAAAGTTTCCTCTATACGCGTTGTTACCAAAATTGTTCCTACCAACAAAATTCACATCCATAGATTCATTATTATTCTCAATCAAAGTGGACAAAGGCATATCATTAGGATCAGAAGAAACACTTTTATTAGCAAACAATTTCATAAGTTCATCCATCTTTCCACTCAAAACATTAATCTCTTCCATCGCATGAACCTTTTTACTCGTGGATCTATCGGCGTGCCATTGAGAATAATTAACCATAATTTTTTCTAGGAGTTTAGTAGCTTCTCCTAAAGTGATTTCCATAAAAATGCCTCCCGCGGCCGAATCTAAAAGATTTCTAGAAGCAAAATTCAATCCGGCATAATTTTTTTTGTATAATCATCCACAAATTCAAACCATGTGTAGGGCAATTACGTATCATTAATTTCATCCTCCCCCAAGCTTGTGCAACATGCTCATGATCAAGTTGCTTAAAATTCATAATATCGTTCCTAAGAGAGATGACCTTAGCGGGAGGAAAATACTTACGAGATAAAAGCATCTTTGCACTTATTCCATGAATCAATACTATTTTTAGGCAAAGAAGAGAACCAATTTTAGCACGATCTCTAAGCAAAAACGGAAATAGCTTCAATTTAACAATATAATTATCCACATGTTTCTTCTTTTGTATATCACACAAATCAACAAAGTTGTTTAGATGGGTAGCGGCATCTTCACTGGGAAGGCCAAAAAATTGATCTTTCATAACAAGATTCAACAAAGCGGTATTAATTTCACAAGATTCAGCATCGGTAGTAGGAGGAATCGGAGTGCTAATAAAATCATTGTTGTTGGTATTCGAAAAGTCACACAATTTAGTATTATCTTGATCCATCGTGACAAACGATCAATCCAACACACAAGCACACAAGAAGCAAGCAAAAAGAGACGAACGGAAAAGGGACGAAGAGAAGGCAAAGGTTTTTGAAAATCGGTTTAGAAGTGGGGGAGAGGAAAACGAGAGGCGAATGGAAAATAATGTAATGCGAGGGAGAAGAGTTTATGATGGGTACTTGGTATGTCTTGACTTGGCGTAGATCTCCCCGCAACGGCGCCAGAAATCCTTCTTGGTACCTCTTGAGCATGCGTTGGTTTTCCCTTGAAGAGGAAAGGGTGATGCAGCAAAGTAGCGTAAGTATTTCCCTCAGTTTTTGAGAACCAAGGTATCAATCCAGTAGGAGACAACGCATAAGTCACCTAGTACCTGCACAAACAATCAAGAACCTTGCAACCAACGCGATAAAGGGGTTGTCAATTCCTTCACGGTCACTCGCAAAAGTGAGATCTAATAAAGATAGTAAAGTAAATATTTTTTGTATTTTTGTTGTATAGATTGTAAAGTAAAGATTGCAAAATAGTAAATGAGATGCGATGTAAATAAAAGAGATGCAATATAATAAGAAAGAGACCCGGGGGCCATAGGTTTCACTACTGGCTTCTCTCAAGATAGCATGTATTACGGTGGGTGAACAAATTACTGCCGAGCAATTGATAGAAAAACGCATAGTTATGAAGATATCTAAGACAATGATCATGAATATAGGCATCACGTCCGTGTCAAGTAGATCGAAACGATTCTGCATCTAATACTATTACTCCACACATCGACCGCTATCCAGCATGCATCTAGAATATTAAGTTCATAAGAACAGAGTAACGCTTTAAGCAAGATGACATGATGTAGAGGGATAAACTCAAGTAATATGATATAAACCCCATCTTCCTATCCTCGATGGCAATGATACAATACGTGCCTTGCTGCCCCTACTGTCACTGGGAAAGGACACCGCAAGATTGAACCCAAAGCTAAGCACTTCTCCCATTGCAAGAAAGATCAATATAGTAGGCCAAACTAAACCGATAATTCGAAGAGACTTGCAAAGATATCAAATCATGCATATAAGAATTCAGAGAAGAACCAAATAATATTCATAGATAATCAAGTTCATAAATACACAATTCATCGGATGTCGGCAAACACACCGCAAAAGAGTATTACATCGAATAGATCTCCAAGAACATCAAGGAGAACTTTGTATTGAGAATCAAAGAGAGAGAAGAAGCCATCTAGCTAATAACTATGGACCCGAAGGTCTGTGGTAAACTACTCACGCTTCATCGGAGAGGCTATGGTGCTGATGTAGAAGCCCTCTGTGATCGATTCCCCCTCCGGCAGATCGCCGGAAAAGGCCCCAAGATGGTATCTCACGGGTACAGAAGCTTGCGGCGGTGGAAAAGTGGTTTCGTGGCTCTCTCTGATCGATCTAGGGTATAAGAGTATATATAGGCGAAAGAAGTACGTCGGTGGAGCTACGAGGGGCCCATGAGGGTGGGGGCACGCCTACCCCCTGGGCGCACCCTCCTGCCTCATGGCCGCCTCGTTGTGTCTCCGACTTCATCTCCAAGTCTTCTAGTTTGCTTTCGGTCCAAGAAAGATCCTCGCGAAGGTTTCATTCCGTTTGGTATTCCTTTTTTGCGAAACTCTAAAATAGGCAAAAAAACAGAAACTGGCACTGGGCCTCCGGTTAATAGGTTAGTCCCAAAAATAATATAAAAGAGCATATTAAAGTCCATTAAACATCCAAAACAGATAATATAATAGCATGGAACAATAAAAAATTATAGATACGTTGGAGACGTATCAGGCCATGATGCCAATATGAATTATGCTTATGGAGATGAACTTGCCATAGTTCCTTATGTTAAGAATAAAATTGTTGATATTGCACCCACACATGATAGTCCTATTATCCTTTTGAATTCTCCAAACTACACTATATCGGAGAAGTTTGCACTTATTAAGGACTACATGGATGGGTTGCCTTTTACCGTTTCACATGATAATTTTGATGAATATAATATGCATGTGCTCGCTACTTCTACTTGCAATTATTATGAGAGAGAGGAACTACATCTCCGCCTCTTTATGCTTCCAACACGATAGAATTGCAAGAAGTTGCTTATACTATGCATTGGCCTTTACTTGATGTGCATGAATTGTTCTTGTATGACATGCCGATGCATAGGAAGAGAGTTAGACTTCGTTATTACTTGATATATGTTGCTTTGTGCTCACTACTAAATGCCAAATCATTGTTAATTAAAATTGGCTTTGATATACCTTGGGATCCGGGTGGATCCATTACTTGAGCACTTTATGCCTAGCTTAATGGCTTTAAAGAAAGCGCTGCCAGGGAGACAACCGGAAGTTTTAGGGAGTCATTTATTTCTGTTGAGTGCTTTTATAAAGTTTAAAAACAAAAAAATATAGAGGGGAACTTAAAACTTTTTCACAAAAGAGAAGCGATTGGAAGTTATGCATTGGAGAAGTGAGGGTCGACCTTGAACACTTGTGTTCATGCTCATGGAAACAAAGTAGAATTTTTCATGAAAATTCTCACAAAAATAATTATCCCCTTGTACAATTCCATTGTATTATAAAAATAATGTGCCAAGGTTTTCCTTTAGGATGTTTAGATTGCTTGTTGGTTTGTGCGGTGCAAAACATAAACTTTGGCTGTAGTGCGCGATTTTACATTTTTTTACTGGAACGTGAAACAGTTCTGAAGCATTTTGCACTGTCTTTCTATACAAATTGTTTATTTTCCCTATCTTTTTCAGAATTTTTGGAGTACCAGAGGTATGGTGAATGTTCAGATTACTACAGACTGTCCTGTTTAAGACAGATTCTGTTTTTGATGCATTGTTTTGCTTGTTTTGATGAAACTATCGATTCTATTAGTGGATTAAGCCATGGAAAAGTTATATTACAGTAGCTACAATGCAAAAAAAATATGAATTGGTTTGCAACAGTACTTAGAGTAGTGATTTGCTTTATTATACTAACGGATCTTACCGAACTTTCTGTTGAATTTTGTGTGGATGAAGTGTTCGAAGATCGAGGAGGTCTCGATGTGAGGAGAAGGAGGAGAGGCAAGAGCTCAAGCTTGGGGATGCCCAAGGCAACCCAAGTAAATATTCAAGGAGACTCAAGCGTCTAAGCTCGGGGATGCCCCGGAAGGCATCCCATCTTTCTTCAACAAGTATCGGTATGTTTTCGGATTCGTTTCGTTCATGCGATATGTGCAAATCTTGGAGCGTCTTTTGCTTTTAGTTTTCATTTTTCTTTTATGCACCATGCTGGTATGAGATAGTCCATGGTTGATTTATAGAAGGCTCATTGCACTTCACTTATATCTTTTGAGTATGGCCTTGTAGAATGCTTCATGTGCTTCACTTATATCATTTGAAGTTTGGATTGCCTGTTTCTCTTCACATAGAAAACCGTTGTTTGAAGAATGCTCTTTTGCTTCACTTATATTTATTAGAGCATGATCTTTTGTAGAAAGAATTAAACTCTCATGCTTCACTTAGATCTATTTAGAGAGTCAACAGGAATTGGTCAATTGCATGGTTAGTTATGAATCCTACATAAAACTTATGGATCACTGAATATGATATGTTTGATTCCTTGCAATAGTTTTGCGATATAGAGATGATAATATGTGGGAGGTACTAGTAAACGGTTGTGGTTAGTAAGAATAATGGTGTTAAGGTTTGTGATTCCCGAAGCATGCACATATAGTCTCTCGTTATGCTATGATGTTGGAGCATGATTTATTATTGATTGTCTTCCTTATGAGTGGCGGTCGGGGACGAGCGATGGTCTTTTCCTACCAATCTATCCCCCTAGGGGCATGCGTAGTAGTACTTTGCCTCAAGGGCTAATAAACTTTTGCAATAAGTATATGAGTTCTTTATGACTAATGTGAGTCCATGGATTATACGCACTCTTACCTTTTCGCAATTTGCTAGCCTCTACGGTACCGTGCATTTCCCTTTCACACATCGAGACGTGGTGCAAACTTCGCAGGTGCATCCAAACCCCGTGATATGATACGCTCTATCACACATAAGCCTTATTATATCTTCCTCAAAACTGCCACCATACCTACCTATTATGGCTTTTCCATGGCCATTCCGAGATATATTGCCATGCAACTTCCACCGCTTCCGTTTGATGACTTGAGCATTCATTGTCATATAGCTTTGCATGATCATGTAGCTGACATAGTAGTTGTGGCTCAGCCACCGTGCATCATTTTTCATACATGTTACGCTAGATCATTGCACATTGACACATCTCCGTCGTATCTATAATTTTTGTTTGTTCCATGCCAATACTATACAACTTTCATATACTTTTTGGCAACTTTTTATACTATTTTTGGGACTAACATATTGATCCAGTGCCTAGTGCCAGTTCCTGTTTGTTGCATGTTTTATATTTTGCAGAAACCCTATATCAAACGAAATCCAAACAGGATAAAAACGGACGGAGAATATTTTTGGAATATTTGGAGAATATGGGAAGAAGAATCAACGCGAGACGGTGCCCGAGGTGGCCACGAGGCAGGGGGCGCGCCTGCCCCCCTCGTGGGCCACCTGTAAGGCGGTTGCTGCTCTCCTTTGGCCACAAGGAAGCTAATTTTAGGAGAAAAATCTGGGCGAAGGTTTCAATCCAATCGGAGTTACGGATCTCCATATATATACGAAACGGTGAAAGGGCAGAAGAGAGGAGCGCAGAAACAGAGAGAGACAGAGAGACAAATCCAATCTCGGAGGGGCTCTCGCCCCTCCCATGCCATGGCGGCCAAGGACTAGAGGGGAAACCCTTCTCCCATCTAGGGAGGAGGTCAAGGAAGAAGAAGAAGAAGAAGGGGGCCCCTCTCCCCCTCTCTTCCGGTGGTGCCGGAACGCTGTCGTGGCCACCATCATCATCACCGCGATCTTCACCAACACCTCCGCCATCTTCGCCAACATCTCCATCACCTTCTCCCCTCTATCTACAGCGGTCCACTCTCCCGCAACCCGCTGTACCCTCTACTTGAACATGGTGCTTTATGCTTCATATTATTATCCAATGATGTGTTGCCATCCTATGATGTCTGAGTAGATTTTCGTTGTCCTATCGGTGGTTGATGAATTGCTATGATTGATTTAATTTGCTTGTGGTTATGTTGCTGTCCTTTGGTGCCCATCATATGAGCGCACGCGTGGATCACACCATAGGGTTAGTTGTATGTTGATAGGACTATGTATTGGAGGGCAAGAGTGACAGAAGCTTCAACCTAGCATAGAAATTGATGCATACGGGATTGAAGGGGGACCAATATATCTTAATGCTATGGTTGGGTTTTACCTTAATGAATGTTAGTGGTTGCGGACGCTTGCTAATAGTTCCAATCATAAGTGCATAGAATTCCAAGTCAGGGATGACATGCTAGCAGTGGCCTCTCCCACATAAAACTTGCTATCGGTCTAGTAAAGTAGTCAATTGCTTAAGGGACAATTTCGCAACTCCTACCACCACTTTTCCACACTCGCTATATTTACTTTATTGTGTCTTTATCTAAACAGCCCCAACTTTTTATTTACGTGCTCTTTGTATTCTTGCAAACCTATCCAAAAACACCCACAAAGTACTTCTAGTTTCATACTTGTTCTAGGTAAAGCGAACGTTAAGCGTGCGTAGAGTTGTATCGGTGGTCGATAGAACTTGAGGGAATATTTGTTCTACCTTTAGCTCCTCGTTGGGTTCAACACTCTTACTTATCGAAAGAGGCTACAATTGACCCCCTATACTTGTGGGTTATCAAGACCTTTTTCTGGTGCCGTTGCCGGGGAGTCATAGCGTGGGGTGAATATTCTCGTGTGTGCTTGTTTGCTTTATCACTAAGTAATTTTTATTTGCTGTTCTTAGTTGTTTTCTATCTTTAGTTATGGGTAGGAAACGCAAAATACCAAAAAAAATAGTTGTACCTACTGAACCAATGGTTGAAGAACCACTCAAATCTATCACACTCCTGAAGCTTTTTTACTTGGATCATCTTCGATCCCTATGTGCTCGTGCTGAAACCCCAACTAGCTTAGTTGAGGGCAAATCTTTAGATGAGCATGCTTGTTATGTGCTACACCGCATATCTAAAAAAGGGAAACTTTTACTGGATCAAATTCATCGTTTGCAATGCTATGCCTGGAATTTATGTGAGATATATGATATTACTTGTTGTTCTGAAGACCCTAAGAAACACCTTCCCTACCAATGTTTGTTTAGTGATAATGGAATCGTATCTTCATATGCTAAGGGTGTTTATAATTACTATGATGTTCAACAAATTGAAGAATTTGTTGCTTTTAAGGGTGCTTATGAAATTGCTTCTTTGATTGGAAAGTATGGTGCTACTCTTTACAAATCTGAAAATTTTGCCATACTTAAATATTGTTATGATAATTATGCTTCTAATGCCTATGTTAAACCATATACTGAGGACTCCTCCGCTGTCCAAGAAGAGATTAATATTTTGCAGGAGTCTATGGAAGAAGAAATGGATGAAACTGTGAGCTCATTGGATGAAAAAGATGATGAGGAGAGCGAAGAACAAAAGGAGGAAGAGTGGATCAGCTACCCGTGCCCACCTTCTAATGAGAGTAACTCTTCAACTCATACATTGTTTAATTTCCCTTCGTGCTTACCGAAGGATGATTGCTATGATGATTGTTATGATCCCGTTGATTCTCTTGAAATACCGCTTTTTGATGATGCTTGCTATGCTTGTGGCCAAGATGCCAATATGAATTATGCTTATGGAGATGAACTTGCTATAGTTCCTTATGTTAGACATGAAATTGTTGCTATTGCACCCACGCATGATAGTCCTATTATCTTTTTGAATTCTCCCAACTACACTATATCGGAGAAGTTTGCACTTATTAACGATTATATTGATGGGTTGCCTTTTACCGTTGCACATGATGATTTTGATAGATATAATATGCATGTGCTTGCTGCTCCTACTTGCAGTTACTATGAGAGAGGAACTATATCTCCACCTCTCTATATTTCCAACACGATAGAATTGCAAGAAACTGCTTATACTATGCATTAGCCTTTACTCTGCGTGCATGAATTGTTCTTTTATGACATGCCGATGCATAGGAAGAGAGTTAGACTTCGTTGTTGCATGATATATGTTGCTCTGTGCTCACTACTAAATTACAAATCATTGTTAATTAAAATTGTCTTTGATATACCTTGGGATCCGGGTGGATCTATTACTTGAGCACTATATGCCTAGCTTAATGGCTTTAAAGAAAGCGCTGCCACGGAGACAACCCGGAAGTTTTACAGAGTCATTTATTTCTGTTGTGTGCTTTTATAAAGTTTAAAAAATAAAAAATAAAGATGGGAACCTGATGAGGACATAGACCTGGGGTAGCGCAATAGGCCTGACCTATACCTCCTACCTAAGGTCCTTGTCCTAGAAGCAAAGAGGTTCAAGAGTAAATAGAGGGGACCCAACAAAGGTGTCGAGTGTAATCCACTCGACCTACCATTCACTCGGAGACCCCCCTTTGTTTCTGTCACTCGACCACTAAAGCACTCGACATGCAGAAGACCTAAAGCCACTCCGCGCAGCAACGGTCGGGCATTTACTCTTAGACTTAATAGTCATTTATATTACTTTACTACAGACGTTACCTGTAACGCTCCTGCTTTATGAACATTGAACTCCTTGTAACGTGGGCTGGCCGGGGTCCTGGCGCACTCTATATAAGCCACCCCCTCCACTGGCACAAGGGTTCGCACCCCCTGTAACACACACGCATATAATCCAGTCGACCGCCTCCGGGCTCCGAGACGTAGGGCTGTTACTTCCTCCGAGAAGGGCCTGAACTCGTAAAACTCGTGCGTACAGCTTCTCCATAGCTAGGACCTTGCCTTTAATCCCTACCCCCCCTTCTACTGTCAGACTTAGAACCACGATAGTTGGCGCCCACCGTGGGGCAGGTGTTTTAGCGACTTGTTGGAGAAGTTGCAATTTTTCCGATCCCCATCAGCATGGTTTCGGGCGGAGGATTGACCGAGGGCCGCGAGATCCGTCTCGGCGCGCTCGTGTTCGTCGCAGACGACTCCGCTTGGCTCCAAGAGGCTCCACTCGACATCGAGGCGCTCCCCGTCCGCGGGGCAACGCACTTTCGCGCGTGTGTCCGCGGCGTCCTCCTGCGGCAGCCGTCGACCCAGTATCGGTCGGCTCCTTTGGCGTCTTCACTCCCTGCAACCCGCCGGCACAAGCGTTCCGGTAGGTCGAGGCTCTAGCGGTGGGCGAGGCACGCGGTGGCTCGCCAGTCGGCCACCCCTCAAGTCACGGCAATCGAGCTCGACGAAACTCTCTACGGCCTGTTCGACTGGCTCCGTTGAGACCGCATCCGAGTGCGACAGCAGTGGCCTTGCGCGGAAGTCCTGATGGTCAACGGACCGCGCAGTCCTCCTGGCTTCCCCCGCGTCGACGGTGGTGATGGCGGAGGCGATCCGTCGCGTTCCCACGAGGAGTACCGCCCCGAGCCCCTCTCTTCACAGCAGAGGGAAGAGCTTCGCCGCCGTAACATGGATGCACTTCACACTCCTATCGTTGGAGAAACCCCCAAGGCCCGGGCCTTGGAGGAGGTGCGCCTGGCCAACTTGGCTGAGCGCACTCGACTGGAGAATCTCCAGCATGCACTCGACGAGCATGCTCGGCAGCGAGTTCCTGAATCCAGTCGACGTCAACTCTTTCCGCCTCCAACCCAGGTATATCAAACTCCGATCCAGAATCTCACAGCTGCTGCCCGAATAGCAGAGTCGATTTAGCCTTCCCAGTTGGAGGCTGGTAGGGGTTTGATGCAGATCAGGGCTTTGCTCCGGGCGGCGGGGGAGCAGAACACAGCTGTGTCACAGTCTCAGAATAGGATTCATAGTAGGTCTGTGATGGGAGATACAGTTCAGTCGGCTCACAGCTCGAGATCGCCTCCAAGGCGTGAGGGACGTGGAGATCGACAGGATCAGTACAGGAACCATGAGCAGTACGATCATCGTCGAGTACCCACGCCTCCCCCAAGGAGTGGGTCATACGCGCCTCGGCAACACGAGGACAGACGCCCTCACAGTGGTGGGCGAAGGATTCCAGTCGACCCCCGGGAGCCGGGCTTTGACGCGAGATCCATTCTCGTTCAAGGTCTGGTTGACAGGAACAGAGCACACAGAGATGGCCACGATAGAGATTACCCGACCGGCAGCACGGTGCATGTTTCAGGTCCCGAGTGTTTCAACAGAGCCATTAGAGCAGCAGTGATTCCTCCCAACTTCAGGTTGGCGACTGGAGTCAGCAAGTTCACTGGTGAATCCAAGCCTAACACTTGGTTTGAAGACTACCGAGTGGCTGTGCAGATTGGTGGTGGTAATGATGAAGTGGCCATGAAGCACCTTCCTCTAATGTTAGAGGGCTCGGCCAGAGCGTGGTTGAATCAGCTAGCACCTGGCAGTATTTATAGCTGGGAAGAGCTTGCCCGAGTATTTGTTAGAATATTTGAAGGTACATGCAAACGGCCAGCAGGGCTGATAGAGCTACAGTCTTGAATGCAGAAGTCAAATGAAACTTTGAGAGATTATATCCAGAGATGGATCACGTTGCACCACACGGTGGAGAATGTGTCTGATCGCCAAGCAGTTTGTGCCTTCAAGGAAGGCGTCAAGTATCGGGAATTGAATCTGAAGTTTGGTCGGACTGGAGATATGTCTCTGAGTCGAATGATGGAAATTTCCACCAAGTATGCTAATGGTGAAGAGGAGGATCGGCTCCGGAGTGGCAAGCACAAAACAGTCGCCCACGAAACCGGGGGAGGGAACTCCAGTCGGAAGCAGAAGCGCAAAGCCGAGCCAGCTGCTCCCGGAGAAGCCTTAGCCGTGACTCAAGGAAAGTTCAAGGGGAAGCCCAAAGGGCCATGGAACCCCAAGAAGGTAAAAGATCAAGATAGAAATGATGTGTTGGATTTACCGTGCCACATTCACATCAAAAAAGATGAGGAGGCCAGTAATCTCATTTACCCGAAGCATACCACTCGACAATGTCGTCTCCTAATCCAGCAATTCCGAGAGAAACAACCCAAAGAGAAGGAGAAAGAATCAGACAAGGTTGAGGATAAGGAAGAGGACGATGATGGTTACCCCCACGTCAATTCAACTCTGATGATTTTTGCTGATGTTGAGAGCAAAAGTCGATTGAAAGTCATCAACAGAGAAGTGAACATCGTCGCCCCAGCGACGCCCAGTTATTTGAAGTGGTCTCAGATTGCCATTACATTCGACCACTCTGATCACCCAACACACATAGCCACCCCTGGGAGGCAAGCGTTGGTGGTCGACCCAGTCGTCGAAGGCACTCGGTTGACTAAGGTTCTGATGGATGGTGGCAGCGGCCTGAATATACTGTATGCAGAGACCTTGAAAGGAATGGGCATTCCGATGTCCAGACTCAGTGAAAGCCATATGAGTTTCCATGGAATTATTCCTGGCAAGAAGGCTGAATCACTCGGCCAGATCGCCCTTGATGTGGTTTTCGGTGATTCCAAGAATTACCGCAAAGAAAAGTTGAGGTTTGAAGTCGTCGATTTCCAGAGTGCTTATCATGCTATCCTGGGCAGGCCGGCTTATGCACGTTTTATGGCTCGACCATGCTACGTGTACCTCAAATTGAAGATGCCTGGTCCCAAAGGAGTGATCACTATCACTGGCAATCGGAAGAAGGCAGAAGAGTGCTTCCAGAAGGGCTCAAAGATCGCCGATGCACAAATGGCAGTAGTGGAATTGCAAGAGTATCAAAAGAACGCAGATCCGAGTGATTTGTTGCGAGCAAAGAAGCCTGCCACGGATTCAGCATTTCAGTCGTCTGGTGAAACGAAGCCGATTCATATTCACCCGACCGATCCCAATGCTGCTCCGACTCACATTTCGACAACGCTCGACTCCAAATAGGAAGAAGCGCTCATCCAGTTCCTCCGTGAGAACTGGGACATCTTTGCATGGAAACCTTCTGACATGCCGGGTGTTCCCAGGGGGCTGGCTGAGCACCGTTTGCGAGTCGACCCAAAAGTGAAACCAGTCAAAGAACATCTTCGACGGTCCGCCGTACAGAAGAGAAAAGCGATCGGTGAAGAAGTAGCTCGGCTCCTAGCAGCTGAGTTTATCCGAGAGATTTACCACTCCGAGTGGCTAGCCAATGTTGTCATGGTCCCCAAGAAGGACGACTCACTTCGCATGTGCATTGACTTCAAGCATATCAATCGGGCCTGCCCGAAAGATCACTTTCCTCTACCCCGCATCGATCAAATAGTCGACTCGACTGCAGGGTGTGAGCGCTTGTCCTTTTTGGACGCTTATTCCGGGTATCATCAGATCCGACTGTATGGACCCGATGAGATAAAAACAGCTTTCATCACTCCATTTGGGTGCTTCTGTTATGTCACCATGCCATTCGGCCTGAAGAATGCTGGAGCTACATTCATGAGGATGATTCAGAAGTGTTTACTCACTCAAATCAGTCGGAATGTGGAAGCATACATGGATGACATTGTGGTCAAGTCACGTAAAGGTTCCGACCTGCTGGCTGACCTTGCTGAAACTTTTGCCAACCTCAGAAGGTATGATATCAAGCTTAATCCATCAAAGTGCACATTCGGAGTTCCGGGCGGAAAATTACTCGGTTTTCTCGTTTCCGAACGAGGGATCGACGCTAACCCAGAGAAAGTTGGTGCCATTCTCCGAATGAAACGCCCTGTGCGTGTGCACGATGTTCAGAAGCTTACAGGTTGTTTGGCCGCCTTAAGTCGATTCATTTCTCGCCTCGGTGAAAAGGCATTGCCTCTTTACCGACTGATGAAGAAGTCTGATAAGTTCGAGTGGACTCCTGAAGCTGATGCAGCATTTGCAGAGCTCAAAGCCCTGCTTTCCACCCAGCCGGTGCTTGCTGCCCCAATCAGCAAAGAGCCTTTACTGCTTTACATTGCAGCCACTGGACAAGTCGTCAGTACAGTACTTACGGTCGAGCGGGAAGAAGAAGGAAAAGCCTATAAAGTTCAGCGCCCAGTATATTATGTTTCTGAAGTTTTGACTCCATCAAAGCAAAGATATCCACATTATCAGAAGCTTGTTTATGGGATTTATATGACCACGAAGAAGGTTGCACATTATTTCTCTGACCACTCCATTACAGTCGTCAGCGACGCTCCATTATCAGAGATTCTGAACAACAGAGATGCAACTGGTCGAGTGGCAAAGTGGGCGATTGAACTTCTTCCCTTGGATATCAAGTTTGAGGCAAAGTAAGCTATCAAGTCCCAAGCAATAGCAGATTTCCTCGCCGAGTGGATCGAACAGCAACTGCCGACTCAAGTCCACTCGGAGCACTGGACCATGTTCTTTGATGGTTCCAAGATGCTGAATGGTTCCGGTGCTGGGGTGGTACTGGTATCCCCCGAGGAGACAAGCTCAGATATGTTCTCCAGATTCACTTTGATTCCTCCAATAACGAAGCGGAATATGAAGCACTCTTATATGGGTTACGTATGGCCATCTCACTCAGCGTCCGTCGCCTCATGGTCTACGGTGACTCAGATTTGGTAGTCAATCAAGTGATGAAGGAGTGCGACGTCAGAAGCCCAGCTATGACTGGTTACTACAATGCGGTGAGGAAGTTGGAAAAGAAGTTTGAGGGGTTAGAGCTCCATCATATACCCTGACTGAAAAATCAAGCAGCCAATGATTTGGCAAAGATAGGTTCCAAGAGGGAAGCCATTCCCAGCAACGTGTTTTTGGAACACATTCATACACCTTCAGTTCAAGAAGATCCTTTCACTGAAGAGCCCCCGCAGCCTAAGAGCGCCACAGATCCGACTGAAGTCGAAGTCCCAGCCGTGGTCGACATGATCATGGAGGTTTTGGTCATCACTCCCAACTGGACAGTGCCATACATTACGTATATCCTTAGGAAAGAACTCCCAGAGGATGAAGAAGAGGCTCGACAGATCGTCCGTCGATCCAAAGCCTTTACTGTGATAAAAGGACAACTGTTTAGGGAAAGTGTAACTGGAGTCAGCCAGAAATGCATCACACCAGAAGAAGGTCGAGTGATCCTCAACGACATCCACTCGGGGACCTGTGGTCATCATGCGTCCTCTCGGACCATTGTGGCCAAAGCATACCGAGCCGGATTTTATTGGCCACGAGCAAATGAAATGGCGAAAGATATAGTCGACAAATGTGAAGGCTGCCAGTTTTACTCCAATATGTCCCACAAGCCTGCGTCAGCCCTGAAGACTATTCCACTCGTCTGGCCCTTTGCCGTTTGGGGGTTGGATATGGTTGGACCCCTGAGGACTGGTAGGAGCGGCTTCACTCATGTGCTTGTAGCAGTCGACAAGTTTACCAAGTGGATTGAAGCCAAGCCTATCAAGAATCTTGAAGCCAGTACTGCCGTCAGCTTCATCAGAGAATTGACATTCAGATATGGAGTTCCGCATATCATCATCACTGACAACGGGTCGAACTTCGATTCTGATGAGTTCAGAGCCTTCTGTGCTTCCCAAGGCACGCGAGTCGACTATGCTTCAGTCGCCCACTCCCAGTCGAATGGACAAGCAGAAAGAGCAAATGGCTTGATTCTCAAAGGACTGAACCCCCGACTGATGCGTGATCTCAAACACGCAGCAGGCGCCTGGGTCGATGAACTTCCATCAGTTCTTTGGGGATTGAGGACAACTCCCAATCGGTCGACTGGTCGAACTCCATTCTTCTTGGTTTATGGAGCTGAAGCTGTTCTACCGAGTGACTTGCTTCACAATGCACCCCGAGTCGAGCTCTTCTCTGAAGATGAAGCAGAACAGGCCCGGCAGGACGTAGTCGATCTCCTAGAGGAGGAAAGAGAGATGGCCTTAATCTAATCGACCATTTATCAGCAAGACTTGCGTTGATTCCATGCCAGAAACGTGAGGGGCCGAGCCTTTCAAGAGGGAGACTTGGTTCTTCGAGTCGATCAGCAGAAACCACACAAGCTCGCCCCTGCTTGGGAAGGTCCCTTCATTGTCACCAGAGTTCTCCACAATGGAGCATACCATCTTTACAATGTCGAGCATCAGAAAGACGAGCCACGGGCTTGGAACGCGGAGCTGCTCCGCCCCTTTTATACTTAAGTACTCATTCGGATGAGATGTAATAAGAAGTACCTTTGTAGTTTGTTTATCAAAGACAAGAGCTTTACAGTCTTCGTAAATGGTTGTTGTTACTTTTGTTTACGTCTGAAATTCCCCAGTGGGTGACTTTGCCGCGAATCCGTTTTGCTTAAGTTTGAAAAATCCTACCGAGTGGTGAGCAAGCCTCTCACTCGGGGACTTAGCCGCGAATCCGTTTCGCCTATGTTTGTAAAATCCTACTGAGTGGAGAGCAACCCTCCCACTCGGGGGCTTAGCTGCAGTCTAGTACTCGCCTAAGTTTGAAAAATCCCACCGAGTGATGAGCAAGCCTCTCACTCGGGGGCTTAGCTGCAGTCCAGTACTCGCCTAAGTTTGAAAAATCCCACCGAGTGATGAGCAAGCCTCTCACTCGGGGGCTTAGCTGGAGTCCAGAACTCGCCTAAGTTTGAAAAATCCTACCGAGTGGTGAGCAACCCTCCCACTCGGGGGCTTAGCTGCAGTCCAGTACTCGCCTAAGTTTGAAAAATCCCACCGAGTGATGAGCAAGCCTCTCACTCGGGGGCTTAGCTGCAGTCCAGTACTCGCCTAAGTTTGAAAAATCCCACCGAGTGATGAGCAAGCCTCTCACTCGGGGGCTTAGCTGCAGTCCAGTACTCGCCTAAGTTTGAAAAATCCCACCGAGTGATGAGCAAGCCTCTCACTCGGGGGCTTAGCTGCAGTCCCAGTACTCGCCTAAGTTTGAAAAATCCCACCGAGTGATGAGCAAGCCT
This sequence comes from Triticum aestivum, assembly GCF_018294505.1. Taxonomy (NCBI): domain Eukaryota; kingdom Viridiplantae; phylum Streptophyta; class Magnoliopsida; order Poales; family Poaceae; genus Triticum; species Triticum aestivum. The sequence goes on along the minus strand of NC_057811.1, from coordinate 25,174,865 downwards.
CTCACTCGGGGCTTAGCTGCAGTCCAGTACTCGCCTAAGTTTGAAAAATCCCACCGAGTGATGAGCAAGCCTCTCACTCGGGGGCTTAGCTGCAGTCCAGTACTCGCCTAAGTTTGAAAAATCCCACCGAGTGATGAGCAAGCCTCTCACTCGGGGGCTTAGCTGCAGTCCAGTACTCGCCTAAGTTTGAAAAATCCTACCGAGTGATGAGCAAGCCTCTCACTCGGGGGCTTAGCTGCAGTCCAGTACTCGCCTAAGTTTGAAAAATCCCACCGAGTGATGAGCAAGCCTCTCACTCGGGGGCTTAGCTGCAGTCCAGAACTCGCCTAAGTTTGAAAAACCCTACCGAGTGGTGAGCAACCCTCCCACTCGGGGGCTTAGCTGCAGTCCAGTACTCGCCTAAGTTTGAAAAATCCTACCGAGTAGTGAGCAACCCTCCCACTAGGGGGCTTAGCTGCAGTCCAGTACTCGTCTAAGTTTGTAAAACCCTACCGAGTGGTGAGCAACCCTCCCACTCGGGGGCTTAGCTGCAGTCCAGTACTCGCCTAAGTTTGTAAAACCCTACCGAGTGGTGAGCAACCCTCCCACTCAGGGGCTTAGCTGCAGTCTAGTACTCGCCTAAGTTCGAAGTCCATCCCTATCCGCAAGGATGACGAGGTGCAGGTCGACTGCAACCTTCTCCTTCGGAGCTGCGCCACAAGTACAATGTGTGCTCCATCCCTATCCGCAAGGACGACGAGGTGCAGGTCGACTGCAACCTTCTCCTTCAGAGTTGCGCCACAAGTACAACGTGTGCTCCTACCCTATCCGCAAGGACGACGAGGTACAGGTCGACTGTAACCTTCTCCTTCGGAGCTGCGCCACAAGTATAACGTACGCTCCATCCTCGTCCGCAAGGACGACGAGGTACAGGTCGACTAGGATCTCCTCCTCAGAGCTGCATCTCAAGTACAAAGATTATTCCGAGTGAAGAGCCAAATCCACTTGAAGGCAAACACAAGCATATTTAGAGATAAACCAAGTTCAGATAAATCCTAAAGTTTCGGACGATGGATCAAAAGTATTCGAGCACCAAGCCCGAAGAAGTTTAACGATTACACAATCACTCGGCATCCCGAGGCACATAAAAGTGGAGCATAATGTTTTTCGGTCACACGTCAGGAGAAGGACTGGCTGGGTCGCAGAAACTGTCAAGGTCTATGTTGTCTGCAATGCGAGTGGCAGCGTCAAGAAAAGTGTCCATGAAGGATTGGAAGGTGTGCCTCTTTGTGTTAGCAACCTTGAGCTCCGCCAGCTTGTCTTCTTTGACGTCTTTGCAGTGCACTCGGACCAAGGACGATGCGACATCAGCGCCATAGCGAGTAGATGACTTCTTCCACTCTTGCACTCGGTCAGGTATTTGATTCAGTCGAGCCATCAGAGACTCGAGATCTTGAGACAGTTCCGCCTGAGGCCAGAGTTCAGCATCAACCCGAGTCATCGCTGCCTTCAGGCGAGCAAGATAAGCAACTGCATTGTCCATGCGAGATTCCAACCGCAACACATTCATCGCAACATCATCCTTGACTGGACAATTTATGGGATCAAGACCCGTCTCGACCCGCCCAGTTTCCGCTTCAAAGTCTTGGCAAAGGTCTGCACAGTCGAGTAAACGATGAGTCGATGATATAATCAAGCTGGACAGTCGACCGTAATAAGTCAGTCAATCATCAGTACCTTCAAGTTTTAGGACCAGCTTTGCAGCAAGCTGGCCCAGATAAGACTCCAACTCGCCCTTCTTGGCCTTGAGACTCCCAAGCTCGTCAGTCAGCTTGTCCTTGTCTTTCTTCAGTCGCTCGACCTCCCGATTGGCGTCAGAGACAGCAGCCTTCAGTTTGGAGTTCTCCTCTTCTAACTTACCGACTGAAGCAAGCATCTTGTCAGCAAGCGCCGTTTTCTCTCGCGCTTCCTTCTATGCAGCAGCAAGATCCAGATCCTTCTTCTCCAAAGCCTGCTTCATTTTCTCTAAAGAAATAACATTCTTCAGACGGGCTTGGAGTTGACGGTTTTCACTACATACATCTGCTCGAGTGGAGTCACTCTGTTCAAAAAATGGAAAGGAGAAGGGCCGGCAGTGAGAAAGATAGTTGTCGATTGGTTACCTCCCATGGCAGCTACTTCATCACGAGCAGTCTTGAGATTCTTCTAGGCCAATTCCAGATCAAGGTTGAGGCTTATTTGCTGCTTGTTCATTGCGGAAAGCTGAGCCCCAAGATCACAAGATTTCGCAGTTTAAGTCATATCAATTGACCAGGATAAAAAGACATCACAGTGATAGCTACTCTAAGACTACCGCCGAATCAAACATTCAACGGCAGTCTGGGGACTACACCCAGTGGGTGCACTTGGTGTGCCCCCACTGGTTTGAATAAAAACTCAACATGGTCTGCCCAGTGCGAGAGTAAAAAAACAGTTCTCAGACCATAGTCGACTGCCCGCAGTCAACCACGGTCTCGAGGACTACACCCAGTGGGTGCACTTCGCGTGCCCCCACTAGTTCTGGTGTCCTTCGACTTGGCCAGTCCAGACTGAGTGACAAAATTCAGATTCTCAGACCACAGTCGACTGCCCGCAGTCAACTATGGTCTCGGGGACTACACCCAGTGGGTGCACTAAGAGTGCCCCCACTAGTTCAAAAATTCAATCCAAGACGACTCAAATTGACTCGTGCAACTTCAAAATAGTCACACCCCAGTGGGTGATCGGGCGAGAAATATGATCAATCGGAAATCAACTAACCTGGACATTGGTCTGCAGAGTAGCTCCGGCGTTGAAGGCCACCTGACTGGCCTCATGCACCACTTTCATCTGCCCCATCACAAGGTTCAACTGAAGAAGAGCTTCCTTGGCGGCAGACGGTGGGTCGTCCGGGGTTTGATACGCAGTAAAAAGCGATGATGGCAGAGCAGTCGGAGCAACCGCTGGGTCTGACGCGTGGGGTTGTATTGGTACAATAGAAGTCTGAGCAGCTGATCCTGATGGGCAATCAGTCAACAGTGGGATAGCGAAAGTGACGTTGGTACGTGCCGGATCTGACGATCGCTCGACGGCCGTCCCAGGCGTATCAGTCGACTGAGGAACCTGGGCCTCAGGCGCTTTCCCGCTCAGTTCCTTGTCCCTCCTCCTCCTTCCCCTCAGCGGCACTTCTTCTTCATCGTCCGGGAGCACAACAACGTCCCGTGGCGCTGCAACAAACAGAGAAAGTCAAGGAGATAGCTGACAAACAATCCAGTCGTCCAAATAAACTCGAGTCGGGCAAACTTACTGGCTTTGGAGGTAGCTGCGTTGTCGGTTTCCTCGTTGTCTGGGGTCTCATCGATATCCATATCAGTCGCAGCCGAGGCCGGGCTGCAAAGGTCCATCATCCACTCGGTCAGTACAAGAGAATCGGTCAGAACAAGAAAATACGGAGAGAACATTTACCCAGAAGCAACAGGAACGTCCATCTTGATCCTAGGCAAGGTCTTCCGAGCCTTCGAAGGATTGATCTTGGGCTGCTTGGTGACCTTCTCAGCCAATTCTGGAGTCGAAGACCGAGCGAGCTTTTGAGATGGAGCGCTCGAGGCCACAACCTTGCCGCGCCTGCCCGCGGGATCATGGCGCTGCTTGGATCGACGTTCAGAACGAGGTGGTGAGTCGGCTACCACCTCGTCGTCCGACTCATCGCTCTCATCTTCATCATCGTCGGCAGGTGACTCCCACTCGCCGCTCTCCTCCGCGCTATCCTCGCCTTCATGGTACTGCTCCAGAGCTTGTTCGCCATTGGGCATTGAGTACATCTCTGTATAAATCTACAAAACAAGTAGCCGAGTGGAAATCAGTCGGATCAACAAACAGTCAGAAAACACATCCAAATTCATTCAGTTGTAATGGCCAAACCTTGTCTGGCTGGTTGCTGTCGCTGAAAGGTTTGACTCTCCTGGCGCCCCTGGGGTTGTCCTTGTTCCCGGTGATGCCGCTCAGCCACTCGGCCACCGTTTTGGCCGTCACCTCCTCCGGATGAACCCGAGCGGTATCACTAGCCCAGGAGTACATCCACATGGAGTGGTCACGAGCTTGGAGTGGTTGAATGCGCCGACTGAGAAACACCTCCAGTAGATCCATGCTGGTGACACCTTCGTTGATCAGTCAAACTACCCTCTCCACCAACATGCCCGTCTCCGCCTTCTCCGCGACGGTCACTTTCAACGAAGATGGAGTCTGAACACGATCAAAAGAGAAAGGGGGAAGTCCAGTCGAGTGGCCCAGGGTCGCGATATCCTGGCAATAGAACCAGGTTGACTGCCAGCCCCTGACCGACTCAGGGAGAGTCATCGAAGGGAAGGAACTCCTCTTCCTCTTCTGAATACCCAGACCCCCACACATCTGGATAACATGGGTTTTCTCGTCATTCGAGTTCGCTTTCTTCACTGATTGGGAGCGGATAGTGAAAATGTGCTTGAAAAGACCCCAGTGCGGTCGACACCCTAGGAAATTCTCGCACATGGACACGAATGCGGCAAGATATGTGATGGTGTTGGGAGTAAAATGATGGAGTTGAGCCCCGAAGAAATTCAAGAAACCTCGAAAGAAGGGGTGTGGAGGAAGCGAGAAGCCGCGGTCGACATGGGTGGCGAGCAGAACACACTCACCCGGTCGCGACTGTGGCTCCGTTTCCCCCTCCGGCAGCCGCGCAGACTCGTGGATGATCAGCCCTAGCTTGGCCATATCGTCTAGGCCTTCCTGCTGAAGTGAGGATCAGATCCAATCTCCCTGGATCCAACCCGACGGCAGCCCCGAGCGCGATGAAGATCCCCGATTCGTCTTCTTGCTTTTCGCCGCCCCCGTCGCCTTCTTCGCGCGTTCCAGCGTCGCCGTTCTCTCCTTCCCCATGGCGGCGGAGCGGTGGTGTTGAGGGTGGAGAAGCCGAACAGGGTAAAGGAGCAAGAGGAAGAAGAGGGAGAATGCATGGGCACGCACAGTGCGGACGCCTCGGCCTCGCCGCTTTTAAGGGCCTACTTCCGAGTGGCTGACGCGTGGGTCCGGGCGATCCTGTCAAATCCCTTAACAGTCGCACACGGGATACGTGGCGAAAAAGGTGGTGCGGAAATCGAAACGCCCTGCTTATCCACTCCGCTTACCACGGCGCGCTCCGCCTGGCGCGCTTCCACCAAAATTCGAATCCCGCAAAATCCAGGATCCTCTACAACCGATCACGCCAAAGATTCCATGTCAAAGATAACACTCGACGGATGACATTATAAAACCAGTCGGTCATTTCTGAATCGATCAAGGCGACTGAAACGAAGCCGAAGTTCCAACAACTGGCATCCATTTGGAGATGAAAGCAAGAGCCAGAGCAAAGTCAACTTCAACCTTCTTTTCACTCGGACCTCAATCCATTCGGGGGCTAATGATGAGGACATAGACCTGGGGTAGGGCAATAGGCCTGACCTATACCTCCTACCTAAGGTCCTTGTCCTAGAAGCAAAGAGGTTCAAGAGTAAATAGAGGGGACCCAACAAAGGTGTCGAGTGTAATCCACTCGACCTACCATTCACTCGGAGACCCCCCTTTGTTTCCGTCACTCGACCACTAAACCACTCGACGTGCAGAAGACCTAAAGCCACTCCGCGCAGCAACGGTCGGGCATTTACTCTTAGACTTAATAGTCATTTATATTACTTTACTACAGTCGTTACCTGTAACGCTCCTGCTTTATGAACATTAAACTCCTTGTAACGTGGGCTGGCCGGGGTCCTGGTGCACTCTATATAAGCCACCCCCCTCCACTGGCACAAGGGTTCGCACCCCCTGTAACACACACGCATATAATCCAGTCGACTGCCTCCGGGCTCCGAGACGTAGGGCTGTTACTTCCTCCGAGAAGGGCCTGAACTCGGAAAACTCGTGCGTACAACTTCTCCATAGCTAGGACCTTGCCTTTACATCCCTACCCCCCATTCTACTGCCAGACTTAGAACCACGACAGAACCTAAAACTTTTTCAAAAGGAAAGTGAAAGTGAGAGAGACAAGCATTGTTGAAGTGGGAGCTAGCCTTGAACTTTGTTCATGCTCACGAAAACTTTGTGAATCTTGATTACAGAAACTTTTCAACAAAAATAATTATCCCCTTGTACAATTCCATTGTATTATAAAAATAATGTGCCAAGGTTTGCCTTTAGGATGTTTAGAATGCTTGTTGGTTTGTGCGGTGCAGGACAGAAACTTTGGCTGTAGTGCGCGATTTTTAATTTTTTACTGGAACGTCAAACGGTTCTGATTCTTTTTGCACTGTATTTCTATACAAATTGTTTATGTTTCCTAATTTTGGCAGAAGTTTTCAAGTATCATAAGTATGGTGAATTTTCAGATTGTTACAGACTGTTCTATTTTAGACAGATTCTGTTTTTGATGCATAGTTTGCTTGTTTTGATGAAACTATCAATTTATATAAGTGGATTAAGCAATGGAAAAGTTATATTACAGTAGAAATAATGCAAAAACAAAATATGAATTGGTTTGCAACAGTACTTAGAGTAGTGATTTTCTTTATTATACTATAACGGATCTTACCGAGTTTTCTGTTGAAGTTTTGTGTGGATGAAGTGTTCGATGATCGAGAAGGTCTTGATATGAGGAAAAGGAGGAGAGGCAAGAGCTCAAGCTTGGGGATGCCCAAGGCACCCCAAGTAAATATTCAAGGATACTCAAGCGTCTAAGCTTGGGGATGCCCCGGAAGGCATCCCCTCTTTCTTCAACAAGTATCGGTATGTTTTCGGATTCGTTTCGTTCATGCGATATGTGCAAATCTTGGAGCGTCTTTTGCATTTAGTTTTCACTTTTCTTTTATGCACCATGCTTGTATGAGATAGTCCTTGGTTGATTTATAGAATGCTCATTGCACTTCACTTAAATCTTTTGAGTATGGCTTTATAGAATGCTTCATGTGCTTCACTTATATCATTTGAAGTTTGGATTGCCTGTTTCTCTTCACATAGAAAACCGCCATTTGTAGAATGATCTTTTACTTCACTTATATTTGTTAGAGCGTGGGCATATCTTTTGTAGAAAGAATTAAACTCTCTTACTTCACTTATATCTATTTAGAGAGATGACAGGAATTGGTCATTCACATGGTTAGTCATAAAATCCTACATAAACTTGTAGATCACCGAATATGATATGTTTGATTCCTTGCAATAGTTTTGCGATATAAAGATGGTGATATTAGAGTCCTGCTAGTGGGTAGTTGTGGATTGTAGAAATACTTGTGTTGAGGTTTGTGATTCCCGAAGCATGCACATATGGTGAACTGTTATGTGATGAAGTCGGAGCATGATTTATATTTTGATTGCCATCCTTTGTGTTGAGGTCGGGATCGCGCGATGGTTAACTCCTACCAACCCTTCCCCTAGGAGCATGCGTCTAATACTTGGTTTCGATAGCTTCTAAATTTTTGCAATAAGTATGTGAGTTCTTTATGACTAATGTTGAGTCCATGGATTATACGCACTCTCACCATTCCACCATTGCTAGCCTCTCTAGTACCGCGCAACTTTCGCCGGTGCATTACACCCACCATATACCTTCCTCAAAACAGCCACCATATCTACCTATCATGGCATTTCCATAGCCATTCCGAGATATATTGCCATGCAACTTTCATCATCATCATATACATGACTTGAGCATTCATTGTCATATTGCTTTGCATGATCGTAAGATAGCTAGCATGATGTTTTCATAGCTTGTCCGTTTTTGATGTCATTGCTACGCTAGATCATTGCACATCCCGGTACACCGCCGGAGGCATTCATATAGAGTCATATTTTTGTTCTTGATATCGAGTTGTAATATTGAGTTGTAAGTAAATAAAGTGTGATGATCATCATTATTAGAGCATTGCCCCAGTGAGGAAAGGATGATGGAGACTATAATTCCCCCACAAGTCGGGATGAGACTCCGGACTTTACAAAAAAATAAAAGAGGCCAAAGAAGCCCAAATAAAAAAAGAGGCCAAAGAAGCCCACCAAAAAAAATTAATAAAAAAATATATAATAAAAAATGAGAGAAAAAGAGAGAAGGGGCAATGCTACTATCCTTTTACCACACTTGTGCTTCAAAGTAGCACCATGTTCTTCATAGAGAGAGTCTCCTATGCTTTCACTTTCGTATACTAGTGGGAATTTTTCATTATAGAACTTTGCTTGTATATTCCGATGATGGGCTTCCTCAAATGCCCGAGGTCTTCATGAGCAAGCAAGTTGGATGCACACCCACTTAGTTTTCAGTTTGAGCTTTCATACACTTATAGCTCTTAGTGCATCTGTTGCATGGCAATCCATACTCACTCACATTGATATCTATCGATGGGCATCTCCATAGCCCGTTGATATGCCTAGTTGATGTGAGACTATCTTCTCGTTTTTGTCTTCTCCACAACCACCATATTCTATTCCACCCTTAGTGCTATGTCCATGGCTCACGCTCATGTATTGCGTGAAAGTTGAAAAGTTTTGAGAATACTAAAGTACGAAACAATTGCTTGGCTGAAACCGGGGTTGTGTATGATTTGAATATTTTGTGTGGTGAAGATGGAGCATAGCCAGACCCTATGATTTTGTAGGGATAACTTTCTTTGGCCATGTTGTTTTGAAAAGACATGATTGCTTTATTAGTATGCTTGAAGTATTATTGTCTTAATGTCAAATGATAGACTATTGCTTTGAATCACTCATGTCTTAATATTCATGCCATGATTAGATACATGATCAAGATTATGCTAGGTAGCATTCCACATCAAAAATTATCTTTTTTTATCATTTAACTACTCGAGGATGAGCGGGAATTAAGCTTGGGGATGCTGATACGTCTCCGTCATATCTATAATTTTTGATTGTTCCATGCCAATATTATACAACTTTCTTATACTTTTTGGCAACTTTTTATACTATTTTTGGGACTAACATATTGATCCAGTGCCCAGTGCCAGTTCCTATTTGTTGCATGTTTTATGTTTCGCAGAAACCCTATATCAAACGGAATCCAAATGGGATAAAAACGGACGGAGAATATTTTAGGAATATTTGGAGAATATGGGAAGAAGAATCAACGCGAGACGATGCCTGAGGTGGCCACGAGGCAGGGGCGCGCCTACCCCCCTCATGGGCCACCCGTAAGGCGGTTGTTGCTCTCCTTTGGCCACAAGAAAGCTAATTTTAGGAGAAAAATCTGGGTGAAGGTTCCAATCCAATCGGAGTTACGGATATCCATATATATACGAAACGGTGAAAGGGCAGAAGAGAGGAGCGCAGAAACAGAGAGAGACAGAGAGACAGATCCAATATCAGAGGGGCTCTCGCCCCTCCCATGCCATGGAGGCCAAGGACTAGATGGGAAACCCTTCTCCCATCTAGGGAGGAGGTCAAGGAAGAAGAAGAAGAAGGGGGCCCCTCTCCCCCTCTCTTCCGGTGGCGCCGGAACGCTGTCGTGGCCACCATCATCATCACCGCGATCTTCACCAACACCTCCGCCATCTTCACCAACATCTCCATCACCTTCCCCCCTCTATCTACAGCGGTCCACTCTCCCGCAACCCGCTGTACCCTCTACTTGAACATGGTGCTTTATGCTTCATATTATTATCCAATGATGTGTTGCCATCCTATGATGTCTGAGTAGATTTTCGTTGTCCTATCGGTGGTTGATGAATTGCTATGATTGATTTAATTTGTTTGTGGTTATGTTGTTGTCCTTTGGTGCCCATCATATGAGCGCGCGCGTGGATCACACCATAGGGTTAGTTGTATGTTGATAGGACTATGTATTGGAGGGCAAGAGTGACAGAAGCTTCAACCTAGCATAGAAATTGATGCATACGGATTGAAGGGGGACCAATATATCTTAATGCTATGGTTGGGTTTTACCTTAATGAATGTTAGTAGTTGCGGATGCTTGCTAATAGTTCCAATCATAAGTGCATAGAATTCCAAGTCAGGGATGACATGCTAGCAGTGGCCTCTCCCACATAAAACTTGCTATCGGTCTAGTAAAGTAGTCAATTGCTTAAGGGACAATTTCGCAACTCCTACCACCACTTTTCCACACTCGCTATATTTACTTTATTGTGTCTTTATCTAAACAGCCCCTACTTTTTATTTACGTGCTCTTTATATTCTTGCAAACCTATCCAAAAACACCCACAAAGTACTTCTAGTTTCATACTTGTTCTAGGTAATGCGAACGTTAAGCGTGCGTAGAGTTGTATCAGTGGTCGATAGAACTTGAGGGAATATTTGTTCTACCTTTAGCTCCTCGTTGGGTTCGACACTCTTACTTATCGAAAGAGGCTACAATTAATCCCCTATACTTGTGGGTTATCACACATCCTGGTACATTACCAGAGGCATTATATTCATATAGAGTCATACTTTGTCATAGGTATCGAGTTGTAATCTTTATTTCTTTTTTGAGTCATAAGTAAATAGACGTGTGATGATCATCATTATTCATTTTTAGAGCAGTGCCCCAGTGAGGAAAGGATGATGGAGACTAGGATTCCCCCACAAGTCGGGATGAGACTCCGGACAATGAGAGAAAAAGAAAAAGAAAAAAAAGGAAAAACAAGAAAAACAAGAAGAAAAAAAGAAAAAAAAACAAAGAGAGAAGGGGCATTGTTAGTATCCTTTACCACACTTGTGCTTCAAAGTAGCACCATGTTTTTCATATGGAGAGTCTCCTATGTTGTCACTTTCATATACTAGTGGGAATTTTTCATTATAGGACTAGATGCACACCCACTTAGTTTCATATTGAGCTTTCATACACTTATAGCTCTTAGTGCATTCGTTGCATGGCAATCCCTACTCCTCACGTTGATATCGATTGATGGGCATCTCCATAGCCCGTTGGTTAGCCGCATCGATGTGAGACTTTCTTACCTTTTTGTCTTCTCTATATTTACCCCTATCATCATACTCTATTCCACCCGTAGTGCTATATCCATGGCTTGCGCTCACGTATTGTGTGAGAGTTGAAAAAGCTGAAGCGCGTTAAAAAGTATGAACCAATTGCTCGGCTTGTCATCGGGGTTGTGCATGATAAATACTTTGTGTTAAGAAGACAGAGCATGACAAGACTATATGATTTTGTAGGGATAACTTTCTTTGGCGTTGATATTTTGAAAGACATGATTGTTTGTTGGGATGCCTGAGTATTGATGTCTTTATGTCAAATTATAGACTATTGCTTTGAATCATTTATGTCTTAATATTCATGCCATGACTAGACATATGATCAAGTTTATGTTAGGTAGCATTCCACATCAAAAATTATCTTTTTTAATCAATTACCTACTCGAGGACGAGCAGGAATTAAGCTTGGGGATGCTGATACGTCTCCGTCGTATCTATAATTTTTAATTGTTTCATGCCAATATTATACATGTTTTACTCCCTCCATATTTGTATACAAGGCCACAAACCCATATTACAGGTACCAAGGCAAAAGTAAATGTGTGCTTAAGACAATAATGCAAAGCTAGCTTGTCTCCTTGTTTGTCGTGTTAGTTAGTGCATATTTTTCTGTCCCACCTACAACAAGCCAATGCTCTCACTCCTTTTGGTTAATTAATGAGGTGCATGCAAGCCAACCTTCTCACAAACACATGCATGCAAGGGATAATTAATGTCCTCCTTTACTAGTACGAGGCAAACATCATCATTTTTATCTCGATTGGTGTTTGTGGCCTTGTATAGTTGCAAATTGTAATTTTGATTGTGGCCTTGTATATAAAAATGGAGGGAGTACATACTTTTGGCAACTTTTTATATGATTTATTGGACTAACCTATTGATCCAGTGCCCAGTGACAGTTCCTGTTTTCTGCTTGTTTTTTTGTATCGCAGAGTATCCATATCAAACGAAGTCCAAATGCAATAAAATTTCACGGAGAATTATTTTGGAATATATGTGATTTTTGGGAGTTGGAATCACCGCAAACGGAGGCCCGTGGTGGGCACAACTCACTAGGGCGCGCCAGAGGAGCCAGGCATGCCGTGGTGGGTTGTGCTCACCTCGTACGTCGGTTGGACCTCTACTTCGGGCGCAAGGATGCTTATATCCGGAAAAAATTGTGTTAAAATCTCAGCGCAATCGGAGTTACGGATCTCCGGGAATATAAGAAACGGTTTTCAGCCAGATCTAAAAACGCGAAAGAGAAGAGAACAGAGAGGGATATCCAATCTCGGAGGGGCTCCCGCCCCTCCGCGGCCATGGAGACCAAGGACCAGAGGGGGAACTCTCCTCCCCATCTAGGGGGGAGGCCAAGGATGAAGAAGGGGTAGGGGGCTCTCTCCCACTCGCTTCCGGTGGCGCCGGAGTGCCACCGGGGCAACAATCGGGACGACGATCTACATCAACAATCTTGCTACCGTCAACACCAACTCTCTCCCCTTCTATGCAGCGGTGTAACACCTCTTCTCCCCGCTGTAATCTCTACTTAAACATGGTGCTCAACTCCATATATTATTTCCCAATGATCTATGGTTATCCTATGATGTTTGAGTAGATCTGTTTTGTCCTATGAGTTAATCGTGATCTTGGTTGGTATGATTGTATATTTTATTTATGGTGCTGTCCTACCGTGCCCTCCATTCTCGCGCAAACGTGAGGGGCCCCCGCTGTAGGGTGTTGCAATATGTTCATGGTTCGCTTACGGTGGGTTGCGAGAGTGACAGAAACTTAAACCCGAGTAGGTGGGGTATGACATATGGGAATAAAGAGGACTTGATACTTAATGCTATGGTTGGGTTTCACGACCTTAATGATCTTTAGTAGTTGCGGATGTTTGCTAGAGTTCCAATCATAAGAGCATATGATCCAAGTAGAGAAAGTATGTTAGCTCATGCCTCTCCCTCATATAAAGTTGCAAGAATGATTACCGGTACTTGTTATCAATTGCCTAGGGACAAATAACTTTCTTGTTGACACAAACCTTTTTACTAAACACCTAACTTTTATTATCTTGCAAAGTACTTCCCGTTTTATTCTTGCAAATTAGTTCTAGCATCACACCTACAAAATAGTTTCATACTTGTTTCCGATAAAGAAAACGTCAAGTGTGTGTAGAGTTGTATCGGTGGTCGATAGATCTTGAGGGAATATTAGTTCTGCCTTTAGCTCCTCGTTGGGTTCGACACTCTTATTTATCGAAGAAGGCTACAAACGATCCCCTATACTTGTGGGTTATCAATGTCCCACGGCAAATTCACTAACATGCCCATGGCAAGTTTCTTTTTTCAAGCCAATTTCAAACTTTTCTTGCCATGGCAACTTTCTTTTTTCTAGACGATGTCAAACTTTTCTTACCATGGCAATTTATTGCCATGGCAAGTTTTACTTTATATTTGCCATGGCTAATTTACCTTTATTAACATGGAAAATTTACCTAAATTCTCATGGCAATTTTTAACTTTTATTGCCATGGCAAGATTTACTATTTATTTGACCTTTATTAACATGGCTGATTTGACTTTTTTTTGCCATGTCAAATATATGCAAATTTTAATATAATTTTGGTTATGATCATGGCAAATTTAACTATATGCACCATGACCATTCTTTCTTCCTTTTTGCAACATGGCAAATTTCTTTTGCACGGGACCATGGCAAATTAAGTCTATGCATCATGGAAATTTTATTGTATGGATCATGACATTTTGTAGTCTACATTTTAGTCTATGGATCATGCCATGAGATTATAGCCTATGCATTTCTGTCATAAAGATCATGGCAACATTCCATAGGTTTTTTCATTTATTTTTTAATACGCAATTTTTTTTGCCATGTACAATGGGGAATTTACAAGTACTTTCTTTTACAAAATTAACACCCCCCTTCCCCCCAAAAAAAGTCGCCATGTATTGTCTTCGAAAATAAAATTTGTAAAACTTGCCATGTGTAACATTTTTGCCTTTGTTCATATTCATCATCACAATTTTGTACTAAATTTTCTTTTTTTATCATGCATGTTTTATTTCTGTAACGTACTGAACGTAGCCATTTTTTGTGTGTCTCAGTTGGCAATTAATCACTCATTGTAAATCCTAATGCAGTATCATTTTCTGAATTTTCTGTATTGTACAGTTTTTTCTCTACTAGTTTTACATCTGTCTACATTTTTCTCTATATTTTTGGTGCAAAGGGATTTTTGTTTGGGCCAGGAAGCTAGTATTGGGCCTGTCTGGTCAGACGTTCGTGCTGAGAGGCTGTTCGTATCGAACAGAACAGTTCGGTCGATCCCTGCTCCCGTGCCGATCGAAACGTTCGGTCTGGTCCCTTCCCAGACCGAACGTTCGGCCGTTATCAACGTCCATTCAGAAAGAGAGCTCTATTTATGGAAAGCTAAGTTCAGCTCAACTTTCAACAATTCCCAACATTTTTGTTTGAACAATCCAACATTTTTAAAGTAACCCTTTGATGTCCTGTTAACTTCATAAACAAAGATTATCAACTGCTTGCTTAAGAGTTTGAAACACTATCCAAAAGAGCATGTCCTGGATTAACGCCAGGGCACAATTAGGAGGAATTTGCAAACTGCTAACTGAATCAGAGGTGAAGCCTTGTTTCGACTGTATCCAGCCAGTCACCTAACAGTGGCCGGTAAAAAAAAATGATGCTTCCTTTGACAGCAAGATTTCCTTTTTCATTTGAAAGCAGTGTTTCATGACAGCCGGTCCGGCGTACATAATTTGATATACCTGCGAGGTAGAAGAGTATCCAGGCGAACGAAATCCAGTTCATATGTCCAGAGATCTTGCTCTGTCATTAGTACAGAATCAATATATAAAAAATCAGTAGAAAATTATCCATGCCTGAGAAGTCGTCGCATTCACACCCGTGGAGCTCAACCTGAGATGAATCAATATATTCATTAGGACGCGGCCGGCGACGTTAGCAGTCGAAAGTACCTCATGTCTGCATTCTGCACCCATTTGTACCACACGAAAATCACCTGTTCTGATTGTCTGCACCATCTTTTCACTCTCATGTGTTCTGTTTTTCAGGTTAAACAAGAATCACAATCGGCAGAAGAAGAATAGAGCCCCCTGCCGATAGATCGACGCCAGTTGTATCAGTGGTGTTTGGGAGCCACAATTGAATACAGACGCACAAACTTGCTTTGTGTTCACCAGGCAAGGCCCTGACAACTTGCTGCTCTCGATCAGGCTGTCGGCGTTCGTTGTTGCCTGATGAACTGATCCTGTTTTTCAGAGAGGTGATGAGAAATTAACACTCCCTATTAATCCTTGCTGAAGCTCCTGTTTTTTGGTACTGCCCCTGCCCATCTTGGCTTCATTTCATCCCGTTGAAACCACGTTCCAAACTGGGTTTCAGTTTGAAACTAGTGTATGTTCTGTCTGTCATGTTTCAGAGTTACAACACGCCCGTTTTTGTCTCAGTTTTTTCTTGTATTTTTGTTTTCCTCTTCTCTCTAACTTGGCATAAATATGTCTGCTACTTTTGCGATGGCCGACTGTAATTTCATTTCGCATAAAAGCTAAAGAAAACAAAAAGGGTATGCATTAAAAGTAGCTCAAAATCTGCACAGCTAAACGTTTCTCTGATGGGCTGAGCTTTGGTCATTCGCGTGCCCAGCTACATGGGCCAAGGACCCTTCTTCGATGCCCTGCTCTCTGCTCCACGAAGCGCAGCACTGCATGCCTGCTTTCTAATTAGTCCCACCTCGCTAGTTTAGGCAACTCTAAACCAGTTTATAACGCGAGACACGGCTGTTTGTAGCACGACCTTACTTGAACAGGATCTGTTCTATAGGCTCGTACCGCTGCATCCTTTACCAATAAGGAGGCAAGCACTCATGTCTGGTTGATGCATTCTTACCTCTAGGCCAGAGCGTGATTAATGGTCTGGATGAATGAATCCTGATGGGATCAATCCAACGGCTGTAGAGGATCGTTCCTGCCCACACTTGTGTATGTGCAGGGTGGCCCAGAGGTTGTCTGACAGACTCCAGAATTCTCTTTTTTTTCTCGAGCTCTTTTTGGCTGTAGAGCTAGGATCTGGCGACTAGATTCAGTTGTTGTTAATCCAGAATAAATTCAGCTGTTGTTCCATGTGTACAAGCTAATACAGAAAATTAAGGCTGGGCTGCAGTAATCATGTGAAGATGTGATTACTCATGTCCTGGTAACCCAGATGCTCCAGCAGTGATGATGTTCATAAAAATAAAATTAGTGCTTGCTTAGTTTGAAATATTACCAAAAATAGGTCGGAAGACACTGCTGCACATTTGCTTGCGCAGTTCAGTCCGAAGGCGTCTGTGCCTCTCACCGTTTGGGCAGATGTTGCCCCTGACTGTGTTGCTGGTGTGGTGAGTAGCAAGATTGCTAGGAGGCAAGTCTGAGTGGAAAAAAACTATGGTGAGTAGCAAGATCTTACTCCGTTCAAAAAGGAAAAACTATGATATATGGCAGATCTGTTCTATAGCTGGGTTGCTGGTTTAAATGCTTTGTATTAACTTTCTGTATCTCTCAAGTACATCTAAAAAACTGCTCGTATATTGTTGCACCTTCCTACGAGGTGGACCCACCAGCTATTCTCATTCAAAGCGCCACAGTGATAGAGATATCTCCATCTCGCCGCACTGTTTCTCTTCCTCAGGGGTCAATCCGTTCTCCTCTTTTAGCTCCTTCCCCATCTGAACATCGATCTACTGGATCATGTGCCATGTGTGCCTCCTCTCCTCCTACCCATCGCTTGTCCCCTATATCCAGGAGCATGCTCTTCTCCAAGTCATTTCCAGCCGACGACCTGTCACTGCAGATCCGGCATGGGTTGAGACTTCGGGTTGAAGGCCGTCCACCAGGAAGGAACGATGGGGCGAGCTCTTCTCCAAGTAATTACCTTTCCTTGTTTTTTTCTCTCGGAAAAGTTTCCTGTGTTTTCTTTGTAGACGATCAGATTTGTGGTGTTCAAATCTGGGTTCTTTTCAACGGGGACAAATATAGGAAATTGGTAGGTTTTCCATGACTGAGATTTGCATTTTTCACCTTCAGAAAATTCGGGGTGAACTGTCCTGGTCTTGTGCATTTTTATCAGTGAAATTCCACAGACTGCTCTTTCTAGTAGTTATATTGCCCGATTTATGAGTCATTCTCTTTCTACGTTTTTTCCATATAGGGTTTATATACATCCATAGATTAAAAGTTCCCCATATAATCCAGGGACTTCTTCAGACAAAAAAATATATAATAAAAACATCCAGGGTCTATAGATCATCTAGCGACTACTACAAACACTTTGGCCAGTTCATTGAAGTGCGGTGATATTTACATTGATTTTTTGATTAGTTGAGTTTGCTCTCTTCCCGCAGGAGAAAAATATATAAGAGATTTTTTTTTTTCTAACTCGGACCAAAACAGGAGCTGTATTAGATCAACACTTGTTACAGGCCTACGGTCACAGCAAGTCTCAACACTATGATAGGATGAGCATGCATGTCTCCAAATTAAGGTAGTACTACGTTGCAAGACCAACTTGCTAGGGAACCAGCAGTGTCTAAGGTGCGTCTTCTTGTGCTGCTTCGTCTTGGTCTCCTCCATAGCCTAGAGAACCAGAGCGCAGAGGGAAAAGAATTCTATAAAACCAGGTCTCACGCGAGACCCATCCTGATAGATGACACGTGGCATTCATAAATCA
Source organism: Triticum aestivum (assembly GCF_018294505.1). Classification (NCBI taxonomy): domain Eukaryota; kingdom Viridiplantae; phylum Streptophyta; class Magnoliopsida; order Poales; family Poaceae; genus Triticum; species Triticum aestivum. Next base: position 25,157,126 of record NC_057811.1, on the reverse strand, counting down.
AAAAGCATCTACCCCACTCCTCACTTGAAATAGGGGAAGGAGGGGGAGATTAGATGCTTTGTGATTTGTGAATGCCACGTGTCATTCATCAGGGCGGGTCTCACCTGCTAACCGTGAGACCTGGTCTCATATAATTTTTTTCCCAGAGCGCGGGGCAGTGGCAGGATCTGCGAAAAATGCCAACGGTGGCCGCGCTACAGGCAGGCCGGAATCCCTGCCGTCGCGCCACCGTCGAGATTCCCGCTGCCAGTGTATAGAGGCTGTATTTGATTTATTTTTGGCTTGTATTCATCCAGCGCTGCCCCACCCATATGCAAAAGCACCTAGGGCTCTTACACCCTGTCTGACATGTACGCACAAGTTTTGACTTCACAGTGCCGATGCTCCACGCGGTTGCTCATATTTGTAACTCAAAACAGGAGCTGCGGAATAAGCGGAGACTGGTGAAGGACGAGGTGACGATGCGCGTCGGGAATGGTTCCAAGGTCGATGTGATCGCCGTCGGCACGCTACCTCTGCATTTACCTACGGGATTAGTTTTAAACCTCAATAATTGTTATTTAGTGCCAGCTTTGAGCATGAACATTGTATCTGGATCTCGTTTAATTCGAAATGGCTACTCATTTAAATCCGAGAATAATGGTTGTTCTATTTATATGAGAGATATGTTTTATGGTCATGCCCCGCTGGTCAATGGTTTATTCTTGATGAATCTCGAACGTGATGTTACACATATTCCTAGTGTGAATACCAAAAGATGTAAAGTTGATAACGATAGTCCCACATACTTGTGGCACTGCCGCCATGGTCACATTGGTGTCAAACGCATGAAGAAGCTCCATGCAGATGGACTTTTGGAGTCTCTTGATTACGAATCATTTGACACGTGCGAACCATGCCTCATGGGTAAGATGACCAAGACTCCGTTCTCCGGAACAATGGAGCGAGCAACCAACTTATTGGAAATCGTACATACTGATCTATGCGGTCCAATGAGTGTTGAGGCTCGCGGTGGCTATCGTTATGTTCTCACTCTCACTGATGATTTAAGTAGATATGGGTATGTCTACCTAATGAAACACAAGTCTGAAACCTTTGAGAAGTTCAAGGAATTTCAGTTTGAGGTTGAGAATCAACATGACAGGAAAATAAAGTTCCTACGATCAGATCGTGGTGGGGAATATTTGAGTCATAAATTTGGCACACACTTAAGGAAATGTGGAATTGTTTCACAACTCATGCCGCCTGGAACACCTCAGCGAAATGGTGTGTCCAAATGTCGTAATCGCACTCTATTGGATATGGTGCGATCTATGATGTCTCTTACCGATCTACCGCTCTCATTTTGGGGCTATGGTTTAGAGACTGCCGCATTCACTTTAAATAGGGCTCCGTCGAAATCCGTTGAGACGACACCATATGAATTATGGTTTGGGAAGAAACCTAAGCTGTCGTTTCTAAAAGTTTGGGGATGCGATGCTTATGTCAAGAAACTTCAACCTGAAAAGCTCGAACCCAAGTCGGAAAAATGCGTCTTCATAGGATACCCCAAGGAAACCATTGGGTATACCTTCTACCTCAGATCCGAAGGCAAGATCTTTGTTGCCAAGAACGGGTCCTTTCTGGAGAAAGAGTTTCTCTCGAAGGAAGTAAGTGGGAGGAAAGTGGAACTTGATGAGGTGATAGTCACCCCTTCCGAACCGGAAAGTAGCGCAGTGCGGGAAGATGTTCCTGTGGTGCCTGCACTGACTGGGGAGGAAGTTAATGATGATGATCATGAAGCTTCAGATCAAGTTACCGCTGAACTTCGTAGGTCCACAAGGACACGTTCCGCACCAGAGTGGTACGGCAACCCTGTCCTGGAAATCATGTTGTTAGACAACGGTGAACCTTTGAACTATGAAGAAGCGATGGCGGGCCCGGATTCCAACAAATGGCTTGAAGCCATGCAATCCGAGATAGGGTCCATGTATGAAAACGAAGTATGGACTTTGACTGACTTGCCCGATGATCGGCGAGCCATAGAAAATAAATGGATCTTTAAGAAGAAGACAGACGCGGATGGTAACGTGACCATCTATAAGGCTCGACTTGTCGCTAAGGGTTATCGACAAGTTCAAGGGGTTGACTACGATGAGACTTTCTCACCCGTAGCGAAGCTGAAGTCCGTCCGAATCATGTTAGCAATTGCCGCATTCTATGATTATGAGATATGGCAAATGGACGTCAAAACGGCATTCCTTAACGGCTTTCTTAAGGAAGAATTGTATATGATGCAGCCGGAAGGTTTTGTTGATCCTAAGAATGCTAACAAGGTATGCAAGCTCCAGCGCTCCATCTATGGGCTGGTGCAAGCATCTCGGAGTTGGAACATTCGTTTTGATGAGATGATCAAAGCATTTGGGTTTACACAGACTTATGGAGAAGCCTGTGTTTACAAGAAAGTGAGTGGGAGCTCTGTAGCATTTCTCTTCTTATATGTGGATGACATACTATTGATGGGAAATGATATAGAATTCTTGGAAAGTATAAAGGCCTATTTGAATAAGTGTTTTTCAATGAAGGACCTTGGAGAAGCTGCTTATATATTAGGCATCAAGATCATAGAGATAGATCAAGACGCCTCATTGGTCTTTCGCAGAGTACGTACCTTGACAAGATATTGAAGAAGTTCAATATGGATCAGTCCAAGAAGGGGTTCTTGCCTGTATTGCAAGGTGTGCAATTGAGCACGGCTCAATGCCCGACCACGGCAGAAGATAGAGAAAAGATGAGTGTCATCCCCTATGCCTCGGCCATAGGGTCTATTATGTATGCCATGCTGTGTACCAGACCTGATGTAAACCTTGCCGTAAGTTTGGTAGGAAGGTACCAAAGTAATCCCGGCATGGAACACTGGACAGCGGTCAAGAATATCCTAAAGTACCTGAAGAGGACTAAGGATATGTTTCTCGTTTATGGAGGTGACGAAGAGCTCGTCATAAAGGGTTACGTCGACGCTAGCTTCGACACAGATCTGGATGACTCGAAGTCACAAACCGGATACGTGTATATTTTGAATGGAGGGGCAGTAAGCTGGTGCAGTTGCAAGCAAAGCATCGTGGCGGGATCTACATGTGAAGCGGAGTACATGGCAGCCTCAGAGGCAGCACAAGAAGCAGTCTGGATAAAGGAGTTCATTACCGACCTAGGGGTGATTCCCAATGCGTCGGGCCCGATGACTCTCTTCTGTGACAACACTGGAGCTATTGCCCTTGCCAAGGAGCCCAGGTTTCATAGGAAGACCAGGCATATCAAGCGTCGCTTCAACTCCATTCGTGAAAGTGTTCAAAATGGAGACATAGATATTTGTAAAGTACATACGGACCTGAATGTAGCAGATCCGTTGACTAAACCTCTCCCTAGAGCAAAACATGATCAACACCAGAACTCTATGGGTGTTCGATTCATCACAATGTAACTAGATTATTGACTCTAGTGCAAGTGGGAGACTGTTGGAAATATGCCCTAGAGGCAATAATAAAATGGTTATTATTCATGCTATAATTGTCTATTGTTCATGATATAATTGTGTTATCCGGAAATTGTAATACATGTGTGAATACATAGACCACAACATGTCCCTAGTGAGCCTCTAGTTGACTAACTCGTTGATCAACAGATAGTCATGGTTTCCTGACTACGGACATTGGATGTCATTGACAACGGGATCACATCATTAGGAGAATGATGTGATGAACAAGACCCAATCCTAAGCATAGCACAAAGATCGTGTAGTTCGTTTGCTAGAGCTTTTCCAATGTCAAGTATCATTTCCTTAGACCATGAGATCGTGCAACTCCCGGATGCCGTAGGAGTGCTTTGGGTGTACCAAACGTCACAACGTAACTGGGTGACTATAAAGGTGCACTACGGGTATCTCCGAAAGTGTCTGTTGGGTTGGCACGGATCGAGACTGGGATTTGTCACTCCGTACGACGGAGAGGTATCTCTGGGCCCACTCGGTAATGCATCATCATAATGAGCTCAATGTGACTAAGGAGTTAGCCACGGGATCATGCATTACGGTACGAGTAAAGTGACTTGCCGGTAACGAGATTGAATAAGGTATTGGGATACCGACGATCGAATCTCGGGCAAGTAACGTACCGATTGACAAAGGGAATTGTATACGGGATTGATTGAATCCTAGACATCGTGGTTCATCCGATGAGATCATCGTGGAACATGTAGGAGCCAACATGGGTATCCAGATCCCACTGTTGGTTATTGACCGGAGAGGCGTCTCGGTCATGTCTGCATGTCTCCCGAACCCGTAGGGTCTACACACTTAAGGTTCGGTGACGCTAGGGTTGTAGAGATATTAGTATGCGGAAACCCGAAAGTTGTTCGGAGTCCCGGATGAGATCCCGGACGCCACGAGGAGTTCCGGAATGGTCCGGAGGTGAAGAATTATATATCGGAAGTCCAGTTTCGGCCACCGGGAAAGTTTCGGGGGTTATCGGTATTGTACCGGGACCACCGGAAGGGTCCCGGGGGTCCACCGGGTGGGGCCACCTATCCCGGAGGGCCCCATGGGCTGAAGTGGGGAGGGGAACCAGCCACTGGTGGGCTGGTGCGCCCCCCATGGGCCTCCCCTGCGCCTAGGGTTGGAAACCCTGGGGGTGGGGGCGGCCCACTTGGCTTGGGGGGCAAGCCACCCCCTTGGCCGCCGCCCCCCCCTCAGATGGGATCTCCAGGGGGCCGGCGCCCCCCCAGGGCCCCTATAAATAGTGGGGGGAGGGAGGGCAGCAGTACCACAGCCCCTGGCGCCTCCCTCTCCCCCTGCAACACCTCTACCTCCCGCTTGCGCTTGGCGAAGCCCTGCCGGGATCCCCGCTACTTCCACCACCACGCCGTCGTGCTGCTGGATCTCCATCAACCTCTCCTTCCCCCTTGCTGGATCAAGAAGGAGGAGACGTCGCTGCTCCGTACGTGTGTTGAACGCGGAGGTGCCGTCCGTTCGGCGCTCGGTCATCGGTGATTTGGATCACGACGAGTACGACTCCATCAACCCCGTTCACTTGAACGCTTCCGCTCGCGATCTACAAGGGTATGTAGATGCACTCCTTTCCCCTCGTTGCTAGTAAACTCCATAGATGGATCTTGGTGATGCGTAGAAAATTTTAAAATTCTGCTACGATCCCCAACACCATGCGCCCATAGTCGTCGAGTGAATCACCGGGAGCTCCGTATGCAAGCATCCTCATCGCTGTCGTGCACTTCTGGATCGAGGTGAATCCAAGTTTGCCGGTGCAATCCATCTTGCACTTGAAGTAGTTGTCGAACTCCCGGATGGAATTCACAATTCTGAGGAAGAGCTTTCGGCTCATCCGATAACGGCGCCGAAAAGTTTTGTCGCCGTGAAGTGGAGCATCGGCGAAGTAGTCGGAGTAGAGCATGCAGTAGCCTTCGAGACGATGCCGGTTTTTTGCTTTCACCCGCCCAAAAGCCGAGCCACCTTGCCGCGGCTTTTCAGTGCTCGCCAGCAGTTGGGCGAGGGCGGCGAGCACCATCAGATACTCTTCTTCCTGGACGTCGGCCTCGGCTTCCTCCTCCAGCAGCGCGGCGAGCGCTTCCTCGTCATCCGAGTCCATTGCCGAGGCAGGCAAATCACCGAACACCTTGCGCCTGGTGGGCGTGCACCCGCCGCTAAACTGCCCCTCCGCGGCCAGAAACGGCGGCCGAAAACGCCCAACTGCTGTTGGAGGGGCTGCCTCGGCGAACCTCTGCTATTTTTCCGTCGGTGAATGGCTATCTAGCAGTGAAAGGCGGCGGCCGGCGCCTGGATATAGCTAGTGGCGGCCGAGGGCGCGGGGGCTGGAAGGCGAGTCGGGGAAGAAAATCTTGACTTTTCACCTGAGGATGTGGGCCAGCCGCGCTTTTCCCTTGCGCCGGAGCCCCCGACCGCCCCCAGTGCGCCGGGTTTGGCCTGCGGTCGCCGGGCGGAAAAAAAGGGCCGAGCCGGCGCTTTTCGTCGTCCTGGGGGCGCGACTGGAGCGTTTTTTTGGCGCCGCGCCGAAAAAGTGGCCTGGGGGGCCTGTTGGGGGCGCGGCTGGAGATGCTCTAATGGACGTGCCAAAACGTACTTGCTCTGGGTATAGGGAGTAGCCGTTGTATGTGCAATGCGTGGTTGATTTGGTGCCACAAAATTCAAATTCACAACTAGACATGAGACGTAGCTGATATTGCTCGAAATTTGAAACTCGAGTTTGGGAGGGAATCCAAAAATTTCCGTCCTCTATTTATGGACGTGGCGCGGACACCTGAAAATTCATTCAAGCAGCGAGGAAGGAATGGCGCCCAGCAGCGAGCCCAGTAGCACACATTTGCCAGCTTCCCAGCTCAAGGAGGCATCGGGCTCCACCTTGACATTTGGGGTGGGGGGAGGGTTGCAGGTTAGAGCATGCATCTCACACTTACACCTTTCCGTCCTTTGACATGACACTAGTAGAAAAAGAGGCTTCCATACGCCCCCATTAGTCCCCAAAATAATCGAACCGCGACCAAAGGGGTCTTTAGTCGCGGTTCGGGAGGAGACCCGCGACCAACTATCTGGGCCCAGCGCGCTCGGTCGACAGCTGGCGGACGGGAGGGGCTTTAGTCCCGGTTGGCCTGGCCAACCGGGACTAAAGGTTCCGCGGCTGGCCCGAAGGCCTTTAGTCGCGGTTGGCCAGACCAACCGGGATTAAAGGTTAGACCTTTAGTCCCGGTTGGTCTGGCCAACCGCGACTAATGGCCCAAACCTTTAGTCGCGGTTGGCCAGACCAACCGGGACTAAAGGTTTACCTTTAGTCCCGGTTGGTCTGGCCAACCGCGACTAAAGGGATTTGAGGCCTCATTTTCAAACTCTACCCCCCCCGGATCGCCTTTTCAGTTTTAGAAAAAACAAAAGAAAATGATGGAAATGTCAAAAAAATAAAATAAAATAAGTTTCTCATGTGATATGTGGTCTAGTTGTTGGGAAAATTAACAAATATGAATTTCGACTTTATTTGCAAAATCTCTGTGGAAATTCTTAAAATGGGCATAACTTTTGCATACGAACTCGGATGAAAAAGTTTTTTATATGAAAAATCATCTACTCGAAAAGTTACATCCGAGTAGATGATCAAACATTTTCAAAATCCTAGAAAATCACCCCGTTAAACATTTTCAAAATCCTCAAAAACCTAACAGAAAAAAAGATACGGGGCTTTTAAGATCTGGAGAGGCAAAAAAATTCAAAAAAAATTCAAATTGTGGTCAAACTGTGGTCAAACAATGGTCAAACTAATTATTCTAGAATATTAGTGTTACTAAATAATTATTTCATTTTTTTTAAATTTTGGTCAAATCTGGTCAAACTGTGGTCAAACAGTGGTCAAACAGTGGTCAAACAATGGTCAAACTAATTATTCCAGAAATATTAGTGTTACTAAATAATTATTGTGTTTTAAAACAATAGTTTCAAACTCAAACAGTGAAATGTGTTACTTCATGCTCAAGCTAAATTCCTGAGGGTTAATAGAATTGACATCCTACTATTGTCAGGAAAACAACAAGTGCAGACTTGGAAACGAGGGAGAATAGAACCCGGAAGTTAAGCGTGCTCAGGGTGGAGTAGTGAGAGGATGGGTGACCGTCCGGGAAGTTAGATGATTTGGAATGACGAGGGGTGATTAGAGATTAGAGGATAAATTGAGCAGTGATGAGGGGTGGTGATTAGAGATTAGAGGTTAAAATAATTCAGAAATTTGAAAATAAAAAAATTAAAAAAATTCGCAAAAAAACCAGGTTTATACCTGCGGAGGAGGCCTTTAGTCCCGGTTAGCCACGAGAACCGGGACTAAAGCCTTTAGTCGCGGTTCGTAAGAGGCGCGACTAAAGGGGGGTCTTTAGTCGCGCATATTTAGTCCCGGTTGCACAGCCGGGACTAAAGGCCTTTTTTCTACCAGTGTGATTTGATTTTGTAACATGGTCTTCCCATGCATCACCAGATCCTTAGTGACGCTGTAGGTCTCGATGCCCTCATGTTCCATGATCCGTCGTCGGACATAGAAATCGCGAGTGATGAGGTTCTTGGTTTTTGCACAAACTTTCCATCAAAAATATGATTTTTCGTGTTAAAGATGACCGGAAACTTCATCGTGTTGCTAATTGCAGGCTAGTGTTATGGGTCAAGGGCCGCCAATCCCGATGGGCCACCAAATTAATGAAGAGGCCGTATCTAGGAATTGTGAGTGATGTTTTAGTTGGTAGTTTGATTCTGCCAGAAGCATTGTGGTTGTGAACTCGGAATGCAAGAGCTAAATGAATTTATAACTGTATTTGAGTAGGTGGATCTTACCATGGAGCTGCCATTTTGCTTGTTGGAAGAGGAGTCAGCAGACTTCGACCCTTGCATGGTACTGATCCCCTTTTGTGATGTCTTGTATCCGCGTCAGTATTTTCCCAAGGAGTAAGGGATGATGCAATACATCTAAGTTAGGTAGATCCCTCAGTGAAACCAAGGTTATCAAACCAGTAGGAGAACCAAGCAACACTATGTAAACGATACCTGTATACAAAGAACAAATACTTGCAACCCGATGCGAAAGAGGGGTTGCCAATCCCTCTCGGGTAAAAGATTGGTAAAATAATAGATTGGTAGATGCAAATAAAATAAAGGAAAATAAAATCCAGCGAGGTATTTTTGGGGTTTTAATAATATAGATCTGAAAATAAAAGATGCAAATAAATAAAAAGGCAAATAGCAATGTAGATATGAAAATATATGATGAGAAAATAGACCCGGGGGACCGTAGATTTCACTAGTGGCTTCTCTCGAGAAAATAACATACGGTGGGTAAACAAATTACTGTTGGGCAATTGGTAGAACCTCAAATAATTATAACGATATCCAGGCAATGGTCATTATATAGGCATCGCGTCCAAGATTAGTAGACCGACTCCTCCCTGCATCTACTACTATTACTCCACACATCGACCGCTATCCAGCATGCATCTAATGTATTAAGTTCATGGAGAAATTGAGTAATGCAATAAGAATGATGACATGATGTAGACAAGATCTATTCATGTAGGAATAGACCCCATCTTGTTATCCTTAATTGCAACGATAAATAAATGTCTTGCTGCCCCTTCTGCCACTGGGAAAGAGCATCGCACGACCAAATCAATCACAAAGCACCTCTCTCCATGGCAAGAAAAATCGACCTAGTCGGCCTAACTAAACCAAAGATTCGAAGAAAATACGAGGCTATAAGTAATCCTGCATATAAGAGATCAACGAAACTCAAATAACTTTCATGCATATAAATATCTGATCATAAACTCAAAGTTCACCGGATCCCAACAAACACACCGCAAAAAGAGTTACCTCAAATATATCTCCAAGAGACCATTGTATTGAGAATCAAAAAGAGAGAAGAAGCCATTTACCTATTGCCTACGGATTCGTAGGTCTACAATGAACTACTCACGCATCATCGGAGAGGCATCAATGAGGATGATGAACCCCTTAATGATGGTGTCTAGATTGGATCTGATGGTTGTAAAACTTGCGGCGCGCAGCTGGAATTGTGTTTCGTCGACTCCCCTAGGGTTTTTGGATTTTCGGGGGTATTTATAGAGCAAAGAGGCGGTGAGGGAGGCGACCGAGGTGGGCACAACCCACCAGGGCGTGCCTGGGCCCCCAGACGCACCCAGGTGGGTTGTGCTCCCCTCAGAGCCCCCTTTGGTACTTCTTTGGCCCAACAGGTGTCTTCTGGTCCAGAAAATTATCCAAAAAGTTTCGCCGCGTTTGGACTCCGTTTGATACTGATATTCTGCGAAATAAAAAAACAAGCAAAAAACTTCAACTGGCACTGGGCACTATGTCAATAGGTTAGTCTCCAAAATGATATAAGGTTGCTATAAAATGATTGTAAAACATCCAAGAATGATAATATAACTGCATGGAACAATAAAAAATTATAGATACATTGGAGACATATCAGGCACATGCAAGGCAAGGCGTTGCATGCGCATTGGCTGATGGGGACCACCTTTCAGCGACTGGCCTTGGCCAGGACGGTGGCGAAGAAGATGACGCTGAGAGCCCTCCATGCAAGCGTGCCAAGATCTAGATTAGCTCAAGCGGGAAAAATTATCAGTTAGTCCATTTGCAAGATGTACGTGTGCCTACTTAGTGGTTAGTGTGAATCATGGTTTATGCCATGATTTGTGTATCCAAGTTGTCACGTGGTTCTATTTGAAAACGTTTCTGGATAATTAGTTGTCCATGTGTCAAAAAATAATGCACTCTTCCTTCCATGGTTGTGAAGTTAGCATATGGTGATTAATTATGGGGAGAGATGTTGCTAATCACCCTCACTGGCCAGAGGTGGCGCTCTCTCATTTGTTGAATGCAACTGGTTGAATAAACAACTCCAGCTGCGCGCTTGTGGACGTAGATTGACGCAAACGTGGACACACCGGTACCCGCTCGGTTAATATACATTTCGAGGTAAATGGTGCTGTGTGGCCGGTGTAGGTCTATATATGACTGCTAGCACCGAGCGATGCATTCAACAAAACCAAAGCACATCTCCCGAAGCTGGGCGGAAGAGGAGGGACCCAAGGCTAGAAACAAGTACTAGTTGTTCGTCATCCATCTCCAAGCCATTTCACATTGCCTCCTCTCTTCTGTTCTTGGTGTTTTTACGCATGTGTTGTTCTTGAATCAGCTTGGGTGCGAGGATGGGGCGCATACCAAGGTACTACTCGCCTGCAGCTCCACCTGATGTGCCGTCTTCCTCGACCATGGTGACTACGAAGAAGGTCCCCATCCTCAAGACAGCCTACCACACTGGTATGCTTCACTCCATCGCGGGGGACTGGAACCCCAATATGAAAGGCGTGTTCAGGGGGTGGGGATGGATGAGTTGTGCAAAATCAAGCTCCTAGGCAATAACAACCGTATCTTCTCCATGTCTCTACTAGCGCGGATAGACCCGAAAACCATGAACATGGACATGGGGGGCGGTAACTTTGTAGAGATAAATGCTAGGGAGGTTTCGAAATGCCTCGGACTAGAGCCTTGTAGTAGGAAGATAGATATCCCCGGTGGTGATTGCTTGGCAGACCGGGGAGCCTTGCTAGCAAGATTGCATGAAATTTTAGATACAAAAATGCACAAGACGTGCAAGATCCCTATTGTGGAAGTATAGAATATAGTGCAAAATGCAAGTAAGGTAGCAATAGTTAGCGCAGAGAAGGTCATCATCTTCTCCTTTTCTGCGCCAACTATTGCGACCTTATTTGCATTTTGCACTATACTCTTTACTTTCACAATCGGGATCTTGCACGTCTTGTGCATTTTTGTATCTAAAATGTCATGCAATCTTGCTAGCAAGGCTCCATGGTCTGCCAAGCAAGCACCACCGGGGATATCTATCTTCCTACCACAAGGCTCTAGTCCGAGATATTTCTAAACCTCCCGAGCATTTATCTCTACAAAGTTACTGTCCCCCATGTCCATGTTCATGGTTTTCGGGTCTATCCGTGCTAGTAGAGACATGGAGAAGATACGGTTGGTATTGCCTAGGAGCTTGATTTTGCACAACTCATCCATCCCCACCCCCCTGAACACACCTTTCATGTTGGGGTTCCAGTCCCCCACGATGGAGTGAAGCATACCGGTGTGGTAGGCTGTGTTGAGGACGGGGATCTTCTTCCGTAGCCACCATGGTCGAGGAAGACAACACATCCGGCGGAGCTGCAGGCAAGTAGTACCTTGGTCTGCGCCCCATCCTCGCACTCAAGCTGATTGAAGAACAACACATGCATAAGAACACCAAGAACAGAAGAGATGAGGCAATGTGAAATGGCATGGAGATGGACGATGAACAACTAGTTCCTGTTTCTAGCCTTGGGTTCCTCCTCTTCCGCCCAGCTCCGGGAGATGTGCTTTGGTTTTGTTGAATGCATTGCTCAGTGCTAGCAGTCCATATATAGACCTGCACCGGCCACACAGCACCATGTGCCTCAAAATGTATATTAACCGAGTGGGTACCAGTGTGTCCACGTTTGCGTCAATCTACGTCCACAAGCACGCAACCGGAGTTGTTTATTCATACAGTTGCATTCAACAAATGAGAGAGCGCCACCTCTGGCCAGTGCAAGTGATTAACAGCATCTCTCCCCGTGATTAATCACCATATGCTAACTTCACAACCATGGAAGGAAGAGTGCATTATTTTCTGACACATGGACAACTAATTATCCAGAAACGTTTTCAAATAGAACCACGTGACAACTTGGATACACAAATCATGGCATAAACCATGGTTCACACTAACCACTAAGTAGGCAAACGTGCATCTTGCAAAGGGACTAAGTAGGATCTGGTTGTACAACAAGCTAATCCAGATTAGAATCAGTTCTTGTTCCACATGTACAAGCTAAACCTGAATAGATTCAGTTGTTGCTCCATATGTCCAAGCTAATAAAAATTATATTCTTTTTTTTACCAACAATAGATTCAGTTAGCCTTCAAGTACCAAATGCAGCTTCAAGTTTCATGTTGAAATCCATGGATTAATCATTTCAATTAGCTAACTTTCAGGCATCTACGAAGGCTGGGCTGCAGAGATTCAGTTGTTGTTCCATATGTACAAGCTAATCCAGAATACGTTCAGTTGTTGCTCCATATGTCCAAGCTATTAAAAATTACATTCTTTACTTTTTACCAAGAATAGATTCAGTTAGCCTTCAAGTACCAAATGCAGCTTCAAGTTCAGGGTGAAATCCATGGATTAATCATTTGAATTAGCGAACTTTTAGGCATCTATGAAGGCTGGGCTGCAATAATCCTCTGAAGATGTGGTTACTCGTGTCCTGGTAACCCAGATGCTCCAGCAATGATGATGTTCATAAAAGAAGATTATTGCTTGCTTAAGAGTTTGATATGTTATAAAAAAACTCCAGGATTAATGGAGAGGGCATAAGTAGGAGGACTTTGCAAACTGACAACTGAAAAAGAGGTGATCCTGTTCTTCAACTGTTCCTTGATGTCTCAGACTTCGTTTTCTGCAGAAGAAACTGTGATAGTGCTGCACATTTGCTTGCGCAGTTCAGTTTGAAGGCGTCTGTGCCTCTCACTGTTTGGGCAGATGTTGCCCCTGACTGTGTTGCTGGTGTGGAGAGTAGCAAGATTGCCAGGAACCAAGATCTTACTCCGTTCAAAAAGGAAAAAAAAACTGTCTGAAGACCACACATGACACAGTGAAAAGATGGCAGAAAGAAGTTGTTCCTTTGCAACATGGCGCTCGTATTCAGTCTATCTCTCAATTAGTAGTAACCAGATAGAATAGAAAAGGTTGAATGGAACTCTGCAACTTTGATTTTGAGAAGGAACTCTGCCCATCGCCTTTGAGAAAACAGTACGCTCAATAAAGGAAAATGCTTGTTGATCTTGCTGTGGAATTCAGAACAAGACTTTCTTTTGCTTGTGGAAGACTGAGTTCAGCTTTTCTTTCAACACTTTCATGCATCCGTACCAGAAGCTCCAGGAGGCAAGAGTGAGTGTTGCTCTCTCAAAATAAGGCTTGCTGATTGCTAATTGCCTGCTTAAGAAGAATGCCAGGGCCTAAGAGCATCTACAGCCCAGCGCCTCATACTGGTCTCAAATGTCCGGACGGCCCGCCCGGTCACTGACCGGTCATATTTTTTTGACCTAGCCGGGCGCCTCAAACGGCCCTCAAACGTCCGGGCTGTCCGACACCCCTCATATCCAGCCCAAATATGGGGCGGATATGGGGGTGCCCGTGCGCGCCCGCCACGTCGGCCCAGCCCACCCCTACCCCACTCCGTCCCCACAAATATCCCTAATCCAGAAACCCTAGCTCATTCCACTCTCGATCCGTCTCTTCTTCTTCCCTCCGATTTCTCCGATTCGATCCACTCCGACCACTCCGGTGACTGCGGCCACCATGTCGAGCGCCGGCAGCTGCTCCTCCTCCTCCTCCGACGAGGATCTAGCCCTCCGCATTGCCCTCGAGAGGTCCAAGGTGGACACGGGTGGCAGTTCCGGATCTGCAGTAGTTCGGACCCCCCTGGTTTGCTTCTAGTTCGCAGGAAAATGGACGCCCAGACCGGCCCACGGACGTATACATGACCACATTAGATGTCAAAACACGTTCAGACCACGCGGTCCGGATGGTTGCGGGTAGTTAGAGGGTCGGCTTTGGAGATGCCCTCATGTTCATATAAAATAGTTGACTGATGGGACGTTCATTTCATTAACACCGTTCTTTAGTACCACATTTTAGTGGACCGACAGATTAGACTGTCCTACCCCCTTCCTAATATGATTTGTCCTAATTTGCCAACACTACTGGAATCTGGTTCTAAACCGAGTATCAGAAATACCAGGCGAAAGTCCAAAAATATTTGGCAAAGGATTTGCCAAGTGTTGCCCTCGACAAAGAGTTCTTACCAAGAGCTTTGCCGAGTTCCTTTTGTCTGGTACTCGTAAAAAAGTTTGCTGAGTGTCAAAAGTGGGTACTCGGAAAAATAAAGTAGATTGGCAGCTAGCCGATGAAAATGGCGCCTGCCACATGGCATTTGTTTGCCGTGTGACATGAGGAAGGTACTCAGCAACCGCTCGAGCTACCATAATAATACCCCATGTGTCCAAGATGATTTCTTCGACAAAGGCTGTGAACAAGAACAAAAAAAAAGGACGCCAACGGAGCACTGCTGTTGCCTGGAGCTCACTTCTCGGTTGCTCCTTGAGCTCGTCATCACACTGACTGACACGTGATCACACGCCGGTCACTGATGAGGGGATCAACACTATTCGGATTTGTAGTAGTGAGTGTTTCCAGGAATCAACTACAACACACTTGACAATCAAACAGCCATGTTTCTTTGATGCCGAAAATCCTCAACGGGTAGAATCTGCTGCGCCAAGCGCCAATGGAACATGTGAAGCTTTGCTGGAGCAGACTTTCCACAGTAAGGTTCAGAAATTTCTTTCTGCTGAAGAGTCGGAGGAGTCAACACATCCTTCATGCCAATCTTCCCTGCGCTTTTTAGCAGCCACCATCATATGATAAGTTGAAGGAACTAAAAACGCCCCCTTCCGCTCGAAGTTTCACACAAAAAAATCTGTGACCCTTCTAGTGCAAAGCGGCATACTCTCTCCGTTTCTTTTTTTTAAGTTCTAGGTTTTTCCTAAGTCAAACATTTTAAAGTTTGATCAAGCCCAGCCCCCCCCCCCCCCCCCCCCCCCCCGGTAGTACCGGTTCTGGACGAACCGCCACTAAAGGGCCACCACGTGGCACGAGCCAGCGCCAGAGGCAGGGAGCCCTTTAGTACCGGTGTTTTGGGGGTTTTGGGTTCATGATTTCTTTTTCCTTTAATTTTGTGTTTTTCATTTAATTCTTTTTCGTTTGCTGGTATTTTACGATACTACATATTGTACACGTTATGCATATATATAAAAAGAATTTCTTGTAGAACCGATTATACCCAAGCCTCTATTTCTAACCAAGATTTTGCCCTCACGTTCGCCCACTTGTTTGACTGCGATGTCTAGCCCTATGCAAGGATGGCACGTGTATTAAATTGGTAGGCTGGGGGGTAGAAACCGTCTAGTGGCTGTAGGCTTGCGTTCAAAATTTTCTCAACGTATGTCCTGAATTTGTGTGTGCGTTTAGCGTTTGCAGGTGTTTGTGGGCCAGCACTGTCCGTTGACTTGGTTGATTGATATTACTCTGGTCGATGTGTGCGTGCATGGGCTTCTTTCCTTCTTTGGCCTGCACGTGTTTCCTTGCAGTTGCGTCATTGATACCGTTTAGTTTTGAGACGAGGCGGTGCCGCTTCGATCGGTCGTCTCGAAGCGTCTCTTGTCTGTGTTTGAAATGACGATGCCGCTTTGACCGGCTGACATAGATGCTTTTCCACTTTTTGATCGACGCCGCTTTGATCGTACGATCTAGAGTGTGCTTCTGTTCCTTCATTTTGGAGGCAATAAGTATTTCCGGACTTTCTGTGCGGTGCCGTTGTCGTCGCACATTCTGGAAATCTTGCTTTTTGTCGCCACCGTTTACGTCCTTGTGTTGCGGGGCCTCTAAAGAGTCCGTTCTTCCTGCCATGATATCGTACTGCGTCTTCTTCCGTCTCGCATACGTAATTTGCATGGGTTCTCCTTCTTCCTGTGGTCATGGTCTGCGGCGACCTCCTCGGTCGCGGGGGGCTGTGCTTGGCCGGCGTGGTGGTTCAGGCTCGGAAGTGAGAATTAATCGGCAAGTGTGGCCGGTGGTGCGGCGCCATGGGCAGACCACTCGACGGCGCCAGGGCCGCGGTCATCCGTCGCGTCCCCAGATGCGGCCGGACCAGCCATTCATGACGGCCACGGTGCGCGACTGGCCCGGGGAGTGCACGAAACCGGTGGTGGGCTGCTGCGCGGCGACTGCGTTGGTAAGGATGCCCGGTCACACGGTGTAGCAACAGTTGTTTGTCTGATGGTGAGTGTCGCCTGCCGTGCTCCTGCTCGCCATTATGTACTAATTAGTTGAGTCGGATATGCTGTGCTGCACTGCAATGGTGCATGGATTGGTTGGTCTGTGAATCGCTTCTGCTGTTCGCATGCACCGGCACGGTTTTTGGAGCAAAGCGGTCTTCTGCATGGGATTAGTTGTGATGTGACTACGTGGATGCACTCTTGCATGCGCTTTTCTAGGGATTGTTCCTCCGGCCACTTTGCATGAACCACTACTGTGTTTGATGCGTGGGTATTACCATTGATGTGTCACGTTTGGGTACTCTCTTTTTTAAGGTTATGAGTGTCGTGTCAGTGTTTTCCTGTGTTTACCGCTGAGCCATCCCGAATTCTCTCCAGTCTCTCCCTCTTTTTGGAGAACTCCATCGATTTACATGTATGACTCATCACCGCCTCGCTGCTATATGCTTCTATAAGATTCCTTTCCTCCCCCCTCCACGCAGCATTGGACCACCAACACTTGGAAGCTTGCTATCTCGCGGTCCGCACTCTTTTTTGGCACAAAATCTCGCCTTCCCCACCACACCTTCATCGTCGCTTGCTGGACCTCCAGTCATGGTTGGGCGCAGAAACCACCGCACCGCACCACTTGGGTCATTTCCTATGGCCACTTTGGATGTGAAGGAGGCGCCAACAGAGCAATTCATTGTAGCATGGCCGGTGTCTCAGTTATCTTAACTCATACTTTTCTGGTCTCTATACATCACTAGCGTCATTTGCCTTGAAATCATCTTATGCTGTCATGATCTTTCGAGGAACAATAAAAAAGATATTTTTCGGATATACAATAATGCTAATTGTGCTTGCTTCATATTGTTTATGTATAATGTTTGAGAGGATGTCTCATATCTAAGAGGATTCTCTCATATTTCATAGGGACGTAAACCAACTTAGTAAAAACGAGGTGAAGAATCTTTCGCATTCAACCCGAACAACCTAATTATTGTGGTTCTAGAGGGAAGAAGGCAGCTATCACATTACAAGTTATTCTGTAGAGGGACACTCGGATAAGATAGGTGTATAAGTGGTTAGTTATGAGGGTACCTTCAATTATTAGCTCCATCATTCATGCTGCTAATTATTTCCCTTTTCGTAACTATCTATGCTGCAACCATATTTATTTCTTTTAACTCATTCATGCTGCTAACTTGGCACGCTGTCACTAGATGAGGAACTGAAATGCCAAACAACACAAAATGGTAGTAGAATCTTGCACTCTAATTGTAAATCTACATTTGGATGAGACCAACAACAAGAAATGTACACAGTGTAATTAGAGCTCTGATTGTCGTGCTATGTATCTAATGAACTTGATTGATATTCGGCCTGCATTTCGAATGGAGAAAATTAGATCTAGAATTCTGTAGATGTGTTTTCTATTTCTTTTTTTTGTTTGTTTGTAAAATTCTAGTGCAGCTCTGATTTAGATGTGGTAACGGAGCTTATGAAAATTTCCTAGCATTAGTGAATGGTTGATGTTACGTTGTGTTGATAACAATAATTTTATTATGTAGTGCCAATTTACTAGCTCATGTATTGGAGGACCACTATGTCTTCTTTGCCGTTTGTCACTTCCTAATTTCATTGAGAAGTGATTTGATCTTTTATGTTTGCAAAGACTTCCCCTAAAAAAATTCTCACAAATTGATTATGGTTCCAAATGGATCGATAGGTGTAGCCACGGTCACCGAGCAAGGGAGTAGAGCAATTTGATATATTTTTTATCTTTGAAAGAGTGTGATTGTAGGTAATCATTTCATGCATATTTTCTGTTCATTTCGAAGTTTTCAGGTGTAAAATAGTTGTTAAAAATCATTTCATTTTAGTATTACTAGAATGTCAGATTTATAATTTCCATCTTCTTTTTTGAATGAAAGCCTCCCCCCTCCACATCTATATTTTCCATCTTGAAAGATGTAGCACTCATGGTGATAATATTGTATCATTTCCAAATTGTTCTTGTCCAAAGCTTGCTTTCTTGTGACTATAGATTATAACTACATACTTACACACATGGAGCTGTTAACTTTTATCGCCTGAGCCGACAAAAGCGTATACACATGTACCGTATCAACGGAGCGCGGCGTGCCGCCGCGCGGGTATGGCTAGTATATATATAATATATCATCGAATGTCTCACAACCACCATTCACACATACACATGTATATATATATATATATATATATATATATATATATATATATATATATATATATAAAATTAGGTATATACAATTTCTCCTACATGTTGCCTTCGGAGCCAGTGGCATTTGCCTTGGTGCCTTCGGAGGACGATGACAATTGGGAGTGGTTTCATGGGGCATGTGGCATTTGCCTTAGCTTGGTTCCTGCGGTAGCGGGTAATGGTATTCTCCTTTGGGATCGATGACCTGGTCGAGCAAAAATCCCGCTATTTTCTCTTGAAGTGCTAGTACGCGCTCCGTTGGTAGGAGCTTATCCCGCACCTCTTTGAACTTTTAAAAAGGAGATCAATATGCATGTATTAGTTGTGTAATTAGATATCGATAATGACGTAAAAATTGTGAATAGTGTTCTGGCAAACGTACATATAGCTGTCTAGCAGATGTGCTCCTTTCGGACGCCATCATGCGAATGTTCTCGCAAACGTAGTATGCACATAAATCAGTCCGCGGCGCCTGTCTCATGGCCTTTACGAGAATATAGAATTCAATCAGATAAGAATTAATCAAGCATGATAATTAATGGTATTGAAACTAGAATTAAAGAGATGGTAGCTAGCTAGCTAGTACTACTTAATTACTTACCTTGGGTCGAAACCAATACAGATTTTCTTTCCATTCGCCTGGAACCGTTTTGATGTACTTTTGCCAAGCCCTGCCCGCCGGCAAAGAAAATGAATAACGGAGTTATTAATTAGTTGATATCAGAAAATGACGAACTAAAGAGGCCGAGATATAGTTCAATAATTATTGAAATTACCTGTTGACTATCCCCTTCACGATTGAGTAGTCTTTAGGTTCTTTAAGCAGTGAGTCCAGTATTTAAACTGCTCCTTCATCAACTTGAATGATTAACAAGATCCAGTGGTACCTGCATGCGCATACGTTTGCATGTATAAATTAAGTGGGCATTCACAAAAACAGAATTTGTAGTACAAGACAGTGTGACTCACTGGAAGTTGTAAGGAAGTAGTATATCTCGATTGGTATTGAGGCGCTGCAAAAACTCTAGCATGTTTTTCTCTACTTCTTGTTTATACCATTCATAGCTCCATGTCTCTTCATTAATGGTATTTGGGTCAATGAACCCAATGCCATAGCGTCCAACTTTTTTCATTTCATACATCTTCATCCTGCATAATACCACAGTAAAGAATATAGTGAGGATAATTACAGGTAATGATCAACGAGAGCAATACAGCTAGCTTGAGACTTAAATTACAGAAAGAAATCACTTACATACAATAGCAACTAACGATAGATTTGTCGAGTGCGTCTTGATTGAATAACTAAAACAGTTTTGTATACTCAACGGACAGAGCATTCGCATGGAAGTAATGGTCTATGTCGACTTTCACCATGAGGGACTCTCAATTGGAAATCTTGGTAATTTTCATGTACCATTCATGCAATTCATACATTCTCGTTGGGAGGTTCTTGACCTCCTCAGGCCGGACATATTTCCGTTTTATCTCCTCCTCTCTAAGCGGAGACATGGGCTCGATCTCGAGGATTTGATAAACAGTGATACCGAGCTCTTCAGCCTGCCTTCTATGCTCGTCGGTTATTACCAGCTGACCGTCGCCGGTACTCGCATGTGTTGGTACAATGAGCGGGGGGATCGATTGCACCACCTATTCTCCCAGCTGGGGAACGGTTTTCCCGCTTTTTTGGCAGCTGCTTGGCTTGAGCTCAAGCTCGACTCCTTCTTTTGTTGTGCTCGATGTGCTTTCCTAATTTGACGCTCATAGTCTGAGTCAACAGGCTTGGGAGCTGGTGGTTTAGCCATACGAATAAAGTGGTCAATGGATTCCTCAGGCACTTTCTCCTTTGGTGGCGGTGGCGGTTTCGGTCCAAAATGGGCGTCCAATTGTCGCCTGCATTCGACTGCGTTTTCCTCCTCTGTCATGTCGTAAGGGCTCATCGGAAGAGGCGCGAGGCTTGGACCATATTGAAATCGCTTGCCTCCGCCTGTATCTCCTGTAACTCGACTTGTACCGCTACACACCATAGCTGCGGCGGCTCTCTTCCGTTGTTGCTGAGGCGGCGGACTTGGAGGAGGAGGAGTGGGCTGACGCGGTGCCGGACTTGGAGCAAGAGGAGTGGCCTGACGCGGTGCCGGACTTGGAGGAGGAGGAGTGGCCTAGCGCGTTGGCGGACTTGAAGGAGCGGGACTCTGCTGAGGACTTGGAGGAGCGGGAGTCTACTGACGCGGTGGCGGACTTCGGGAGGGGTCGGCTGACGCGGTGTTGGCCTTCAAAAGATGATGCAATCCTTTCTCATAGGATGATATGATGTATGACCTCTCCTAGTGTGTGCTCGTTGTCACCTCCAGGAATGTCAAGCTCTAGCCCCGAATATTGGTCCACCACCTCATCAACCACGACACGAGCATAGTCGGCTGGAATCGGGTTGCAATGGAAGGTTGCTTCGAGGGGATTTGTATAAGCAACGGCGTCCGCCACCTTCATGGATATGTTATTCATTTTGAAGTGTAGCTCACAGTTAGTGTTCTCCATGATGTCATCCACAGGGTATCTATCCAGTAGTGCGTCGCCCGGGCCAGAACCCACGCTGCTTCTCGGCATGGATGTGACGGTGCTATCCAATGCTGGATCATCCGCTAGCTGTTGCCGCTGCTGAGACCCCCTTTCCTGGCTAAGTGAGTTGATCTGCTGCTGCTGCCGCTGGAATTGGAGTGCCAAGTCTGCGTGCGCTGATTCTAGGCTTTTTAGGCATTGTGCTTCCTGCTTCCTCTGCTCCTCCTCCAGCTTCCTCTTCTTCTCCTCCTCTAGCTTCCTTCTCGCACGACTTCTGTAGTCGGCGTTCCAGTCCGAAAAGCCCTCATACCACGGAACAACGCCATTGCCTCGTGTTCTTCCCGGGTGTTCAGGATTTCCCAGGGCGCGCGTAAGCTCGTCGTTCTCTCTGTTGGGCGTGAACACCCCCTTTCGAGCATCTTCTATTGCATCAAGTAACTTATCTTCGGCTCCATCAAGACTTCCCTTCTTCGAAACCTTGCCTGTCTTCGGGTCCAACGCCCCCCATGCGCATAGAACCAAGTCCTGCACCTGGGGGGCAGCTCAATGTAACTGGAATGACCCCTGCATCCACCATCTCTTTCTCAGACTTATCCCAGTTAGGCATTGCCACCGCGTAGCCACCTGGGCCCAGCTTATGGAACTTATCCTTTTTTGCGGCATTGGCATTGTTTATTCTTGACCGTTCCTTAGATAATTCTGATTCCTCGAATTTCACGAAAGCGGGCCAGTGATCTCTTTGCTTCTCCGGTGTTCCCTTCAATTCTGGAGTCTTCCTTTCTTCTTTGATGTAGTTGGCCCATATAGTTTTCTTGTGGTTGTTGAATGCAATTGCCATCTTCCTAAGAGCAGCGGCCTTCACTTTCTTCACATCTGCATCTGTGAAATGATCTGGTAGGGTGAAATGTTCCATGAGAGATTCCCAAAGCAGATATTTTGCTCTGTCGTCGACCCAAGTAAGATCTCGACGTTGCTTTGCTGGCTTCTTCCATTCTTGCATGGAGATCGGGATTTGGTCCTTCACAAGAACTCCGCACTGACGAACGAACTTGTTCGCAATGTTCTTAGGCTCGATTGGTTCGCCATCAGTTCTGATGGCAGTGATGTTGTACTTTAGGCCCTCCTTCAACCTTTTTGCCGGGCCTCGCACTGTCCTGTTGCCTGCAGAAGATTTGCTCGATCCGGAGGGCTGAAGGAAGAAAGACCGATTCGTTAATATATCTTCAAATCATTTAAAACATGTGATGATCACCAGATGCCTGCTTATATAAATATACCTCGCCGGTCTTTGTTATTTCAAGATCAACATTTTCTTCGTCATCATAATCATAGTTCTGGACTTCATCAATTCGGTCGTCTCGATCGAATATCATATCATCACCCTCCCCGGTATTGTTCAGAAATTGTGAGCCGTCATCTTCTTCATTCTGATCATCTGTCCAGCGAGGGGAGCGTATGATCTGGAACAGGGCCTCTTCTCCTTCCCTGCCGGTATTGTCCGCCATAGCTTTTATTTAACTAATCCAGAAAAAATATAAAACAATTTAGTACGCATCTCAAATAATAGTAGATAATTGATATGCATCTCTCGAATAATAGTAGATAATATATATGCATCTCGAAAGATAAAACTCAATCATAGTAGATAATATGCGTCTCGAATATTATCGAATAATATATATAATCTCGAATACATCTTCTCAAATATTATCGAATATATCACTAGCTAGCTAATCTAGATCGAATACTACAGAATAATCTAGTTCACTAGCGATTCCTGAGGCGCGGGCGGTGGACACCCAAAGAGAAGGAACCATCACAAGTTCATAGCTCGGGTGAGATCCCCAAGAACCTGCCAGGTATTGGAGAACCTGACGTCCATAGCAGCCATGTAGCGACAGACGTGCTCGTCCTCCTCCCTGACAAGGCGACGTACCACCTCCGGCGGGGCCGGCTCTCTCCGCACAGAAAGTGGCCCACACAAACGCCACCAAAGGAGCTCAGGGTCGACGACGGGACCCGGGGCCGGGTTCCTCACCAAGTGGCGTGCCCCTGAAGTAGCACCTCCCAGTGCCAGCCCGGCGGAGCCCAGTCCCGGACATGGGTCCTCTGAAGCAGGACGTCGTCGCGAACGGGTTGACGGTGAGGATGCAAATGTAACATTATTTAAATGATTGGATTGTGATTTAGCTAATTCATCTAACTAAAACTAACATTTCTAAAATTTCTAACATTTCTATATAACTAATATTTCTATAACATTTCTATAACTAAAAAACAGAAAAATTTCTAACATTTCTATAACTAAAAAATATAAAAATTACTAACATTTCTATATATAACTAACATTTCTATAACTATAGAGTGAATCATGCGACAATGTCTGTGGAGAGGAAACACGGATAACCCACGCCAATCATTGGCTGCTTGGGATTTGGTCTGGGTGTTCTTAATTTGGGTATTCAAAATGAGGCTCTGTTGCTCAAGCATCTCTTCAAGTTCATTAACAAGGTTGACGTGCCTTGGGTCACATTAATTTGGGACACTTATTACGCCTCCTCGCCGCCACAAAGCACTCAGAGCTGTGGCTCCTTTTGGTGGTGTGATGTCATGCGTTTATATAACAACTTTTGCAAGCTATCTGTTCCACAAGTACATGCAGGCAACACGGTGCTTTTTTGGCTCGATAGATGGCAGCTGGGTAATCATGTTGTCTTATTCCATGAGTGTTTCCCATGGCTCCATTCATTTGTGATTGATGGTGCGATCACTGTCAAAGACTTTATGGAACGGCCTGATGCCTCGGACCACTTCCACCTGCCTCTGTCGTCGGAGGCCTATACTGAGTTCACCCAACTCCAGGCCTTGCTGCCTTTGATCAACCTGGATGAGGAGAGGAAGGACATTTGGAAATGGCCATCTAAATTTGGTGATTTTATGTCAAAGATTTACTATGAGTCCTGCTTCTCCCACCTAGTGGTTGATCCCATTTTCAAATGGATTTGGAAGTGTGCATGCACGCTCAAGTTCAAGGTGTTTGGTTGGCTTCTTTTAATGGATCGTTTGAATACTAGGGATATGGTGCAGCGCCGACACTGGATCATCCAGGATGACACATGTGTGCTATGCCATTGTGCTCTCCATGAAGATCGGGCTCATCTTTTCTTTCCTTGCAACTTCAGTCAAAGGGTTTGGAACTATCTTGGGATTTCTTGGACTGTTCAGTAGAACCAGACCACATATGAGCTGGCACAATCAGCTAGGAGAGATTTTGGTCTTCCTTTTTTCACAGAAGTTGTCTTCACTGCTACATGGAATATTTGGACACAAAGGAATGGGAAGATCTTCAGAAATGAGCAGCCTTCCTTTAGATCTTGGAGGAGGAACTTTATCCATGACATTTCTCTTTTGTCTCATAGAATTAGATGTAAATATAAAGATAGCCTAATCTCTTGGATAGCTAACCTTTCCTAGACCTTTTTGTAAGTATTTCCTTTCATCTGCTTGTAAATTTGTAAAATTGCAACTTCTCTACTTCTTTATCACTAAAGGGCTGTGAGGCTGTTGCCTTGCAGTATATAGTCAAAAAACATTTCTATAACTAAAAAACAGAAAATTTTCTAACATTTCTATAAACATTTCTGTAACTAAAAAATATATAAATTACTAATATTTCTATATATAACTAACATTTCTATAACTAAAAAACAGAAAAATTACTCACATTTCTATAACTAAAAACAGATAAATTTGTGTGTGTGTGTGTGTGTGGCCATGGCGGGGCAGGAGCTCACAGCGGCGAGGCGGCGACGGGGGGCGGCGACGGGCCGGGATGGCGACAGGGGCGGCGATGGGCGGCGAGGACGGGGATGGCGACGGGTGGCGACGGGGGCGGCGACAGGCGGCGAGGACGGGGATGGCCACGGGTGGCGATGGGCCGGGAAGGTGCGGCGACAGGGACGGGGACGGTGACGGGGGCAGTGACGGGGGCGGCGACGGGGGGCGGTGGCGATGTGGCAGAGGAGAAGAAGAAGAGGACGAAGAGAGAAGAAACCGTAAAAATTTGAAGTGTTGTTCATATAGGGCAGAGGAAAACAGGCCTTTAGTACCGGTTGGAGCCACCAACCGGTACTAAAGGCCTGTTTTGGCCAGGCAAAGCGGCGGGAAGGGCACCCCCTTTAGTACCGGGTGGTGGCTCCAACCTGTACTAAAGGCCACCCTTTAGTACCGGTTACAGCCACAACCCGGTACTAAAGGGGTTGCGCTGGCGCAGTTCCCGTGCGGCAAGTTTAATCCCACCTCGCTAGTTGAGGAGCCCCAAGACCAGTTTATAAGCCCCGGCACGGGCACCGCATTGAGCTCCTCTCTAATGCAGGCCTTCTGGGCCTAACTCTCCTACTTTGCCCTGTGTGGCCTACTGGGCTTGCCGGCCTGCATCCTGGCCCAACTACTGTTGGCTTTCTACTCGTATGCAGGCCGCTGTGGCCCAGTAGGTGGGCTTTTTTTATTTAGTTTTTTCTATTTTCTGCTTTATTTAAAATCTTTTATTTATTTCTGGGTTGTTTTTTGCTGTATTTAGAGTTTCTTTGTGAATATTTTTGCTTTAGGTACAAAAAATTACAAACTTTCTATTAGTGGCAGTAGTTTTCAAATTTGAATAGTTTAAATTTGAATTATTTGAAATTTGTTTGAATCACTAGTTTGTGAATAACTTAACTTTAAAAATAGATTTTTCAGTGATTCTTTTTTTTTATGTTTAATATTAGTGTGTTTTATCAATATATTCAATTTGGTAATAATTAGGTTATTTAAAAAATGAAATGCCTTTGTAACAGATGAGTTTGCGTCCGAAACCCTGATACTTCGAAAGAGATTGTCCATTTTGTACACGAAGTGCATCCAGTTTTTGCCGTAACCCTCTCTATTTTTTGCACATGCTATGTGGGTGAATTGATGATACCATGCCAACTTTCAACCTTGAAGTGTTTTTCAATTTCAGGGTCATTTAGCTGAAAAAATCAGTAAATGCATGAAAGAATTTGTTTGCACATAATATTTCTTCGCGTTTCAAATGCTAAAACACATAAGTACCCTAACTATTACAAAGATTCCCTCCGGTTTGTTCGAAGTGGGTCTTTCCAGATATATAAGTCCGGAAACTCACTAGAGAAGAAAGTGATGATAGTGAAGCCGATCACATCCCAGAGTGGAATCTTGGGGTGTGAAACTTTTTCTTCGCGTGTGTCCCTTTGCGCCGTAACTATGGACAATCTTCATCATTTAACTGGATGCTCGAGTCAATATTCACTGTGAATGGAGCAATTTCATCAAACTTTTCATAATCTTCTGACATGTCTATCTTGTCATCCACTCCCACGATGTTTCTTTTCCCTGAAAGTACTATGTGGCGCTTTGGCTCATCGTATGATGCATTCGCTTCCTTATCTTTTCTTTTTCTCGGCTTGGTAGACATGTCCTTCACATAGAAAACTCGCGCCACATTATTGGCTAGGACGAATGGTTCGTCTGCATACGCAAGATTGTTGAGATCCGCTGTTGTCATTCCGTACTCCGGGTCTTCCGTTACCCCGCCTCATGTCATATCGACCCATTTGCACCGAAACAAATGGACCTTTAAACCAAGTCCATAAGTTCCATATGTCCTCTATGTAACCATATTGTTTCCTTTCCCGTCTTGGTTGCTGCATCAAAGCGGACACCACTGTTTTGGTTGGTGCTCTTCTTATCTTGGGCGATCGTGTAAAATGTATTCCCATTTATCTCGTACCCTTTGAAAGTCAGTATATTGGAAGATGGTAACTGGGACATCAAGTACATGTCATCTTCAATAACGGCGTCATGCATGGCACGTTCTGCAACCAACCGGCGAAAGTCCCCATTTGTTCATGTGTAATCCAGTTGTCAGACTGCTCCGGGTGTTTGCAGCGTAGAAAATTCTTGTGTTCCTCCATATACGGATCCACCAAGGTGGAATTCTGTAGAACTGTGTAGTGTGCTTGAGTGAGAGAATGCCCGTCCATCCATATTATTTGACCCGCTCCTAGCATGCCTTTTCCATCCAGTCTGCCCTTATGCCGCGATTCAGGAACACCAATCGGCTTAAGGTCAGGAATAAAGTCAATACAAAACTCAATGACCTCCTCATTTTCATGGCCCTTGGAGATGCTTCCTTCTGGCCTAGCACGGTTATGAACATATTTCTTTAAGACTCCCATGAACCTCTCAAAGGGGAACATACTGTGTAGAAATACAGGACCCATAACGTTAATCTCTTCGCATAGGTGAACTAGGACGTGTGTCATGATGTTGAAGAAGGATGGTGGGAACACCAACTCAAAACTGACAAGACATTGCACCAAATCATTCTCTAACCTTGGTATGATTTCTGGATCGATTACCTTCTGAGAGATTGCATTGAGGAATGCACATAGCTTCACAATGGCTAACCGAACGTTTTCCGGTAGAAGCCCCCTCAATGCAACCGGAAGCAGTTGCGTCATAATCACGTGGCAGTCATGAGACTTTACGTTCTGAAACTTTTTCTTTGCTATATTTATTATTCCTTTTATATTCGACGAGAAGCCAGACGACACCTTCATACTAAGCAGGCATTCAAAAAAGATTTCCTTCTCTTCTTTGGTAAGAGCGTAGCTGGCATGACCCTGATGTATGCCGTCTTTTCCGTGCATACGTTGCTGGTCCTCCCGTGCCTCTGGTGTATCTTTTGTCTTCCCATACACACCCAAGAAGCCAAGCAGGATCACGCAAAAATTCTTCGTCACGTGCATCACGTCGATTGCGGAGCGGACCTCTAGGTCTTTCCAATAGGGCAGGTCCCAAAATATAGATTTCTTCTTCCACATGGGTGCGCGTCCGTCAGCGTCATTCGGAACAGGTTGTCCGCCAGGACCCTTTTCAAAGATTACCTTCAAATCCTTGACCATATCATGTACATCAGCACCAGTACGGTGGCGAGGCTTCGTCCGGTGATCCGCCTCACCTTTGAAATGCTTGCCTTTCTTTCTTACGGGATGCCTGCTCGGAAGAAATCGACAATGTCCCAGGTACACATTCTTCCTACAATTATCCAAATATATACTGTCGGTATCATCCAAACAGTGCGTGCATGCGCGGTATCCCTTGTTTGTCTGTCCTGAAAGGTTACTGAGAGCAGGCCAATCATTGATGGTCACGAACAGCAACGCCTTTAGGTCAAATTCTTCCTGTCCATGCTCATCCCACACACGTACACCTTTTTCATTCCACAGCTGTAAGAGTTCTTGAACTAATGGCCTTAGGTACACATCAATGTCGTTGCCGGGTTGCTTAGGGCCTTGGATGAGCACTGGCATCATAATGAACTTCCGCTTCATGCACAACCAAGGAGGAAGGTTATACATACATAGAGTCACAGGCCAGGGGCTATGGTTGCTGATCTGCTCCCCAAAAGGATTAATGCCGTCTGCGCTTAGACCAAACCATACGCTCCTTGCGTCATCTGCAAAGTCCTCCCTGTACTTTCTCTCGATTTTTCTCCACTGCGATCCGTCAGCGGGTACTCTCAACTTCCCGTCTTTCTTACGGTCTTCTCTGTGCCATCGCATCGCCTTGGCATGCTCTTTGTTTTGGAACAAACGTTTCAACCGTGGTATTATAGGAGCATACCACATCACCTTGGCAGGAATCTTCTTTCTGGGGCGCTCGCCCTCGACATCACCAGGGTCATCGCGGCTGATCTTATAGTGCAATGCACCGCATACCGGGCACGCGTTCAAATCCTCGTACTCACCGCGGTAGAGGATGCAGTCATTAGGGCATGCATGTATCTTCTGCACCTCTAACCCTAGAGGGCAGACAACCTTCTTTGCTTCGTACATACTCTCGGGCAATTCGTTGTCCTTTGGAAGCATATTCTTTATCATTACCAGCAACTTTCCAAATCCCTTGTCACATACACCATTCTCTGCCTTCCATTGCAGCAATTCCAGTGTGGTGCCCAACTTTTTCTTGCCAGCTTCGCAATTCGGGTACAACAATTTCTTGTGATCCTCTAACATGCGCTGCAACTTCTTCTTCTCCTTTTCACTTGCGCAGTTTCTCTTCACTCGGCAATGGCCCGACCTAGATCATCAGCGGGCTCATCTCATGCCTCTTCTTCAGCTTCTTCCCGCATTGCCGGCTCAGCTTCTCCCCCCATTGTTGTATCATCGTATTCAGGGAACCCATGGCCAGGATAGCTGTCGTCGTCCTCTTCTTCTTCATTGTCTTCCATCATAACCCCTCTTTCTCCGTGCTTGGTCCAAACATTATAGTGGGGCATGAAACCGGACTCAAAAAGGTGGACGTGAATGGTTCTTGAGTTATTGTGACCATTCTTACAGCCAGCACATGGACAAGGCATAAAACCATCCGCCCGCTTGTTTGCGTCAGTCGCAAGCAGAAAAGTATGCACGCTATCAACGAACTGGGGAGAGCATCGGTCATCGTACATCCATTGCCGACTCATCTTCATTACACAACACCGAATAGACCAAATTAATACAAGTTCATACATAAAGTTCATACAACACTTAAATGCAACATACAAATAACTCTCTAGCTAAAGCATTTAAATGCAACAACAAATGCGATCAAGATTGCAACTAAGGTAACAATTGATCCAACAGCATAATGATACCAAGCCTCACTATCAATGGCATAATTTCTAATCTTTCTAATCTTCAACGCATTTTCTCCATCTTGATCTTGTGATCATCGACGACAACGGCAACATGCAACTCCAATTCCATCTTCTCCCCCTCAATTTTTTTCAATTTTTCTTTCAAATACTCGTTTTCTCTTTCAACTAAATTTAACCTCTAGACAATAGGGTCGGTTGGAATTTCCGGTTCACATACCTCCTAGATAAAAATATCTATGTCAACTTGATGGGCATAATTTGTCATAAACACGAAATGCAACAAATAGTTTTAAAAGAGAATATACCACATCCGAATCATAACACGGACGAGGGCCGACGGGGACGGATATCAAAACCATGGCACTATGTATAACAAACAACGTATGGGTAAGATAATTATATAAGTAACTATGTATCTAAATCACACAAACATGATTTTTTTTTATATAAAAATATAAGAACAAAAGGCTCACCACTAGGTGGTGCCGGCGACGGGTCGGTGCGGACGATCGACGGTGATTAGGACGGAGACGGGAAGGCACTAAGTAAACCACACCTACATATGCAAACTAAGAGTTATTTTGAGCTCAAATTGCATATAAATCAAATAAACTACCACATATAATTTCTTCCAAATTACTAAAACCCACAAATTAATCACTATATAAAGCATTGCAAGAGCTAATCTAGCAATGAGAGATGAAAGGACAAAGTTGCTAACCTTTGTGACCACTTGAATGGATGGGGGCCTTCAAATCTAGACAAAATTTGTGCAAAATATGTGATGAGCTCGAGGAAGAGGGGAAGAACAAAGAGAAGAGGGGAAAGGGGAAGAACAGGGCGAGCTCGATCGCAGGTGGACGAAGGGTTTATATATGAGTACCTTTACTACCGGTTCGTGCCACGAACCGGTACTAAAGGTACTGGAGGGCCCCAGACTAACAACATCCTGCCACCACTCTCTTTAGCACCGGTTCGTACCACGAACTGGTGCTAAAGGTTCCCCACGAACCGGTACTAATGAGAGCGGCCAGCCTAGCCGTTGGAACCGACACTAATGGTCACATTAGTGTCGGCTCAAATACAGACCGGGACTAATAAGCTGAACATTAGACCATTTTTCTACTAGTGGAGTAAGAGCCTGACAACTAGGACACCTCTTCCGCCCCTTGACCGTCGCCTTGAAAACAAGCCGAGATGGTTCAACTATTGATTTTAGGAGGCATGAAAAACCATGTGCCGCTAACAAGAAAAGGTAGGGTGGGATCGGATCCCCTCGGCGGATACACTGAAAAGGTTTAAATTCATTGAGTTAGTTTTCCTTTGAACAAAACTGAATTTTTTCTATTGAAGAAGAAGAACTGAGAATATTGAATGTTACCCGCAAATGTACTACTCCCTTCATTCCTAAATATTTATCTTTCTACAGATTTAAACAAGTGACTACATACGGAGCAAAATGAATGAATCTACACTCTAAAATATGTCTATATACATCCGTATGTGGTATTCATTTGAAATCTCTAAAAAGATAAATATTTAGGAACAGAGGGAGTAGTTTTTTTAGAAGATTTTTTGTTTGAGACCTTTTTTGGAATATGCCACTGTACTAGTTTAATTGAAAAATATTCAGCCCAAGAACAACTCCTATCCGGGCTGGGCTTGAAGCCCAGTCAAGTGTTCCCCAAACCCTACCTAACCCACACGCTTCCAGTGTTCCAGGGGAGGCGCTCATCTCGCCGCCGGCATCAGATCGAATCCACGGCGATTCCGACGATGTCGCGCTTCGAGAAGGCCGTCCTCCTCTGCTTGGCCCTGTTCGCCGCATGGCACCTCTGCTCCACCCTGTTCGCCGACGCGCCTCCTCGTCCTGGTGGCCACTCTGCGGAGGAGAAAGCTGTAGTCAGCGGCGCGGCCGGGAACGCGTCGGGCCTGAGTCTCGCAAGGGAGGCCGGCGTCCGGGCGGCGGACGGAGCGGGGAGCAACTTCGTCATCTCGCCGCTGTCCATCCACGCGGCGCTCGCGTTGGTTGCCGCCGGCGATCAAGCTTGTGGGCAGGCTCAACGGCCTGACGCAGACGTCCTTCGCCTGCGGCGTGTGGGTAGACCGGAGGCAGGCGCTCAGGCCGGAGTTCATGGCCACCGGCGCGTCGCGGTACGGCGCCACAGCGGAATCTGTGGACTTCGTGTTCGGGGCCGAGCAGGCGAGGCGGCGCGTGAACGCCTTCGTGGCTGACGCGACGAAGCAGCTCATCCCCGAGATCCTCCCTCGCGGCTCCGTCGACTCCGACACGGTGGTGGTCCTTGCCAACGCGGTCTACTTCAAAGGAGCTTGGTCCCAGCCGTTCGACGTCTTCACCGCGCCGTTCCACATCCCGGGCGGCAGCACCGTGGGCGTGCCGTCCATGAAGACAGACCAGTCACAGTACATCGCGCTCTACCACGGCTTCAGGGCCCTGAAGCTGCCCTACAAGAACGATGTGCAGCAGCAAGCTGCATTCTACATGCTTATCCTTCTCCCGGACAGCGACACTCTCAGTCTCGCCGATCTCTACGACAAGGCGGTGTCGATGCCGGAGTTCGTCAAGAAGCACACGTCCGCAAGGAAGGTTCCAGTCGGACAGTTCATGGTCCCCAAGTTCAAGTTCACGTTCGAGTTCGAAGCGTCGTCGGACATGCAGAAGCTTGGTGTCACCAGGGCTTTCAATACCGGCAACTTCTCAGGCATGGTGAGTGGCGGGGATGAGCTCTCCATCACCGGGGTGTACCATAAGGCCACCATCGAGGTGGACGAGCTAGGCACCGTGGCCGCTGCAGCCACGGCCATCGTATTTGGGACTACTAGTGTGGGTCCAAGGGCACTGATGGATTTTGTGGCGGATCGGCCCTTCTTATTTGCCGTGGTTGAGGAGAGGACAAGCACGGTGTTGTTCCTGGGTCATGTTGTTAATCCTCAACTGGGCTAACTGAATTATTCCATAAAATGTGGAATCCTTTGGTTGTTGAATGAAACAATTGAACATTGTTTCTCAACTGGGCTGAATTAGCTAAAGGATGTGTTTCTTTTAGCTTTCTGAACCAGCTAATTAGTTAAAGGGTCTGTTTGGTTCAACTTAATTTGTAATTTCTGAACCAGATTCATGCCCAGGAATCCCCTGAGAAAGAAACTCCTGGGGGGCAACAATTGTTTCAAATTTTCTAATTTCTGAACCACATATCATTTCAGATGTCCCCATGTGCAATTTATGATTTGTGGAGTTGCTGTTGGCAACATATTTCTGCTCATTTCTCTGGTGCTTCATGCTCAGCTAGATTTTCAGGTGGATGCAGAAGCAGCGGTGGTACGTTGCGGATAGCAGCATCTATTCGAAGCTGATATCTGTCATGGGAAGGAAATGGCAGACACGGATGTCATGTGTCTCTTCTCTGAGATGCGCAACAGTGGTTGCAAGCCAGACACTTCGGTATACAATTCCCTTATCGGTGCTCATCTGCATTCACTGGGGGGCAAGAGTAAGGCTTTGGTGAAAGCTCTTGGCTATTTTGACAAGATGAAGGGCATGGAGACATGGAGAGATACCAGCCGAATATTGTGACGTACACCATCCTCTTGAGGGTGTGTGCTCGGGCTAGCGACACGAAACAGGTGGACATCCTTTTCAAGGATCTGGATGAAAGCCCAGTCTCTCTCTCTAGATATCTACCGCATATAATGGAGTGATTGACGGATATGGAAGAATGGCATGATCAAACGGATGGAATTTGGATCCTCCGTCAATAAACCCAGGAGAGTGCAAACCTGAAACTCTGCAAGAGAGTCATCTAGAGATTTTGCAAGCAATTCTAAAATGGCTAGTTCAAGCAAGCCAATGTTAAGTGCGTTGGGACCAGTTGGCGCCTCCGAGAAAAAACCCAATATATTACCCAATTCAAATTTTGCAAGCAACCCAAATACAAAGCAATTCAGAAACGGGCCACAGTTAAGCTTTTGGCAAGTAGCTTCTTGATAGGGGCTCTGTTCTGAACTGCTTCACAGTAGAATGTGTTCACAGTTGCTTGTACCAAGTGATATCCTAGGGAAAGGCCATCCATGTGATTGGTTACTTTGATTGAAACCATCCTAGATAGTGGAGTTCAAATTTTAAGGATATTTCTCATGTACATTCACCAAAAACAACCGATCCACATGGTACTGGAGCTATCTTATCCCGTTCAACATCAAGATACCCTTCTGTTTTTACTTTGGCAAGGGTTGCTTCTAAATTTCATATTGATGTTATAAAATCACAGTACCGTTTTTGTTTCATCGGTAAACTTGCTATACCTTCTATTACCAGGGATAGTATTGGCTGTGCTTCAGATAAGAGATGTCACATCTTTAAAAGTTTGTTATGGACTAGATCAGCATTTGGAAGAAACCCTCATCTCACACATCTCAGAATTTGGCATTCTGAAGTGGCGGAAGCTTAACAATGGCAAGTACCCCAACGCTCTCAATGATGGCCCGTGATGTGTTGGCCATCCCAATGTCCACGGTCAGTAGCAACATCAACAACTCTATTGTGAAGTTACATCACTTTGGTAGTGTTTTTAGAACATAGGCTGTGAGCTTGGTATGGTGCAGGTAATATCTTTAGTTGATGTGATCTGGGTTTTGTCCAACTTTTGCTGTAACCGCCTAAAATATAGCGCAGCATGCGATATTCTTGGATGCTATACATCTTTGTTATCATTTTTAGATTTTTTTCTGTGCTTTCTTGGATGGCATACTCACATTGATACCGGCCCCAGAATTGCATAATAAAAATGTTCAGTTTTGTTTTACGAATATCTCAATATTGTTGAAATATGAGATGGGCCTAGAGCCCATATAACAATTTCAGATTTAATCTCTAAGGGCCCATGTAGGTGGCATGACAAAGTGGTGGGAAGTTTAGTCCCATACCGCTAGTGGAAGGAGAGTTTGAGTGGTTTATAAGGGATTCTCTCCCTCATGCTATTGGAGCTTGAGAAGAAAAGAAGCCCTCGCGCACTCCTCCTCCGCTCGCCACAGGTTGCGGGATTGAGCCGAGCCGAGCTCACTCCTATGCGCTTCTTTTTGCCGGCGACTCCATCCCGTTCACCGCGTACACGGTTGACGGGAGAGCAGGCCTCAGGATCCTGTACGGGAGAGGGGCGATTAGGTTTTTGGGTAGCGACTACGCGACTGCTCGCTTCTGTTTATCTACGTCCGCATCACCATGTCGACCAACGCCGACCGTGCCGCCGCTGAGAAGGCCGAGGCCGACAAGAAGGCCGCCGAGGATGCCGCCGCGTGGCCGATTGGAGGGTATACATCGCTTATCCCTCTCGTGTTTCTTTCTGTTGTAGCAGTACTAGCGATATGCGTAGATGTTTCTACTATGTGCGTAGTACATATTCTGTTAGATCGTAATCAGTGTGTTATCAATGCTGTCCATGTCATGCTCATGATTTATTCATGGATTAATTTAATCGAAAAACTGCCTATTTACTCATCAATCCAAAAACCTAATCTGTGTAGGAGTTTTTCGAATTCTGGTTTTGCTGCTGCACTGAAACCGTCCCCGTTTACGGGGACGTACTTTAAGCGTTGGCAGACTAAAATCACCTTATGGCTCACGGCAATGAACGTGTTCTGGGTCGCCGGTGTGACTCCCACAGGTACGATCGCTCCTGAACAGGAGAAGGCGTTCAAGGAGGCCACTGTCGTGTTCCTCGGGGCAGTTCTGAGCGTGATTGGAGATAAGCTGGTTGACGCATATTTGCATGTGCGGTCTGCCAAGGACTTGTGGGAGGCGCTCGAATCTAAGTTCGGGGCGGCCGATGCTGGGAGCGAGATGTATATTATAGAGCAGTTCCACGATTACAAGATGGTTGAAAACGGTCCTGTATTGGAGCAGGCTCATGAGATAATATGCATTGTTAAGGAGCTTGAGCTTCTTAAGTGCGAGCTACCGGGCAAGTTTGTCGCGGGCTGCATAATCGCTAAGCTCCCCAATTCCTGGAGGAACTTTGCCACCACTCTGAAACATCAGAGGCGTGAATTCTCTGTGGAGGATGTCATTGGCCATCTGAGTGTTGAGCAGAATTCAAGGGCAAAGGACTCGCACGGAAAAGGGGTCGAAGGAACTTCTGTGGCCAATATGGTGCATCAGAAGAACTCCCTACTCACCCCAGTCAAACGGGGTTGCCACGCAGAAAAACCGTACTCTAACTGATTTGGTTAACACCAAGAGAAGGACAACACTCTCGTACTTACGTACTTGGGGTTGCTTGGCGAAAGTTAATGTGCCGATCCCCAAAAAGCGTAAGCTTGGACCAAAGACTGTGGACTGTGGTAATTTGGGCCATGCTATGAATAGTGTTGGCTATAGATTTCTAGTAGTGAAACCTGAGGTACCTGACATGAAGGTCGGTACAATTATGGAGTCCAAGGATGCTACATTCTTTGAGGACATTTTCCCCATGAGAGATGTACAAAGCACTTCTAGACAGGAATCTGAGGAGACTCCTGAACCTGCCATTCCGATGGAATATTATAAACAAACACATGATGAAAATCCTGAGGAGGATAATGGGGAAACCCTTGGTAGGGGCAAGAGACAAAGGACTGTAAAGACCTTTGGTGATGATTTCTTCATATACCTCGTGGAGGATAATCCCACTTCTATTTCAGAAGCGTATGCATCTCCAGAAGCTGACTAATGAAAGGATGCGGTCCGTAGCGAGATGGATTCCATCATGGCTAACGGGACTTGGGAGCTTACTGAACGTCCTTATGGTTGCAAACCATTGGATGCAAGTGGGTGTTCAAGAAGAAGCTTAGGCCCGACGGTATGATAGAAAAGTACAAGGCTAGGCTTGTGGCCAAGGGCTACGCCCAGAAAGAAGAAGAAGATTTTTTCGACACTTATTCACCTGTGGCCAGACTGACCACCATTCGAGTATTACTCTCGTTGGCGGGCTCGCATGGTCTTCTCATTCATCAGATGGATGTTAAGACGGCTTTCTTGAACGGAGAGCTATATGAGGAAATCTATATGCAACAGCCTGATGGCTTTGTGATAGATGGTCAGGAAGGAAAGGAGTGTAAGTTGGTGAAATCTTTGTATGGCCTGAGACAAGCGCCTAAGCAATGGCATGACAAGTTTAATGAAACGTTGACATCTGTTGGCTTTGTTGTTAATGAGGCCGACAAATGTGTATACTATCGCTATGGTGGGGGCGAAGGAGTTATATTGTGTTTGTATATTGATGACATACTGATATTTGGAACTAATCTCAAGTTGATCGAGGAGGTTAAGTCTTTCCTATCTCAGAACTTTGAGATGAAGGACCTTGGAGTGGCTGATGTTATCTTGAACATCAAGCTATTGAGAGATGATGAGGATGGGATTACACTTCTGCAATCTCATTATGTTGAGAAGGTGTTGACTCGCTTTGGATATTCGGACTGCAAACCATCTCAAATACCATATGATTCTAGTGTGCTGATTCGAAAGTCTAAAGGCACTTTCCAAACCGGGCGATGTACATTGGCGTGCTCTTGAGAGAGTTATGCGCTATCTGAAAGGTACTATGAACTATGGACTTCACTATACCGGATACCCGTCGGTACTTGAAGGGTATAGTGATGCGGATTGGATCTCTGATGCTCATGAGATGAAGGCCACAACTGGGTATATGTTTACTCTTGGAGGTGGTGCTGTTTCCTGGAAGTCTTGCAAGCAAACGATCTTAACAAGATCGACAATGAAAGCAGAATTAATAGCATTAGACACATCGGGTGGCGAAGCGGAATGGCTTCGAGATCTGTTGATGGACTTCCCAGTGGTTGAGAAGCCAGTTCCGGCCATCCTTATGAACTGCGACAATCAAACAGTTATTGTCAAGGTGAAGAGTTCAAAGGACAACATGAAGTCCAACAAACACATAAGAATGAGATTGAAAGCTGTCAGAAAATTGAGGAACTCCGGAGTGATAGCATTGGATTATATTCAAATGGCTAAGAATCTGGCATATCCCTTTACTAAAGGGCTATCACGTGTTGTGATAGATAGCGCATCAAGGGAGATGCGTATGAGACCCACATGAGTTGCCATGGTAGTAACCCAACCTATGTGATCGGAGATCTCGTGAAGTAGGACCTGGGAAAACAAGCCAGTGGTGAACTGAGGAGAGTAACTTTACTAACCCACTCCGTTGGAGATGCAATACTCTCGGAAACTGTATGGAAGGATGACTACTGTCTTAATGTGTTCCAAGGCTTATATGTATAAGCAAGATGCTATCCTACAGAGCGATCTTTGGAGGAACACACCTATATGAGCCCGACTGCTGGTCATAGTCTATGAGATTGGGGTGATCTCTAGCAAGCTCATGAACAGGCCAGGAGTGTGACTAATATGCTCCACCCGAGGGGTCGGCCTTCGGCAGCCTCGTATCAGTGAGACTTGTGGTGAAACTTCTTGACGCCAAACTGACAATTCAAGGCATAGTCCATTGTGCAGTTGTGAAGGAGTGTAACTACTTGGTCTAGGTGGAGCTCAACCTTAATCGGTCTCCACTGAGATGCTGGTATATCAAAACAGCGTTTGGAACAAAGACAAGTGGGCCCTGAGATCTGGTGGGGGATTGTTGAAATATGAGATGGGCCTAGAGCCCATATGACAATTTCAGATTTAATCTCTAAGGACCCATGTAGGTGGCATGACAAAGTGGTGGGAAGTTTAGTCCCATACCACTAGTGGAAGGAGAGTTGGAGTGGTTTATAAGGGATTCTCTCCCTCATGCTATTGGAGCTTGAGAAGAAAAGAAGCCCTCGCGCACTCCTCCTCCCCTCGCCACGCCACGCCTCGTCACGACGCGACGCGACGCGGGTTGCGGGATTGAGCCGAGCCAAGCTCACTCCTATGCGCATCTTTTTGCCGGTCAGGAACGGAGAGTCTTTGACAGGTAGGGCCACGATCAACCCACGTCTCTCCACGCGCGGCCGCACATATATATGTGGGGCGCTGCCAACCCTAGCCGCTGCGAAAACAGAACGCATCTCCATCTCCGCCTCCACGCCCATGTCGTTCCTCTGCTGCTGCTGCCGCCGGCGACTCCATCCCATTCACCGCATACACGGTTGACAGGAGAGCAGGCCTCTGAAACCTCGCCTCTCCGGATCCTGTACGGGAGAGGGGCGATTAGGTTTTTGGGTAGCGACTACGCGACTGCTCGCTTCTGTTCATCTACGTCCGCATCACCATGTCGACCGACGCCGACCGTGCCGCCGCTGAGAAGGCCAAGGCCGACAAGAAGGCCGCCGAGGATGCCGCGGCTGCTGCCGCCGCCGCGTGGCCGATTGGAGGGTATACATCGCTTATCCCTCTCGTGTTTCTTTCTGTTGTAGCAGTAGTAGCGATATGCGTAGATGTTTCTACTATGTGCGCAGTACATGCTCTGTTAGATCGTAATCAGTGTGTTATCAATGTTGTCCATGTCATGCTCATGATTTATTCATGGATTAATTTAATCAAAAAACTGCATATTTACTCATCAAATATTGCTTTGACCGGAAATTGAAGGATGGATATTTTACGGGTTCGCTTTCAAGGTTCATATGACAATTCGTTTTGTTTATCAGTGTGTTCCATCATGGGTAGATTTTCAACTGCACCTGCCCGGATTTTGGAATTTACATGTCTAATCTTTCATTAGTCTACTTTGCCAACAAATGCACTGCACACACACATTGCTAATATCAATTAAAATGCTCCCCTTATTAGAAGTATGTTCTAAAAAGGATCGACAAACAACTAGAGAATTTACACCCCAATCATTCTATGCTTCCAAGTTGAACAGGTGAACATTATTAGAGAGAACTCAACACTGGATTTCAAACAACATGGAGCCATGTGAGGCCACCACCGCTGAGATGCCCCCCTTCATCACACTCCATCTCTTTCTACTCCAGACTTCTGTGCAGGTGCACCTTGCCAACTTTCTCCCGACAACCTTTTCTAGATCCGGCACGCTTACAGTGATCTTCCTCCTCGCAGTGTCGAGGTTGAAGATGGCCACGTAGATCTCTCCTGCTTCCATGTAAGAAGAAGGATCAGCCAAAGAAAAGGGATGCTTATCCGCCAAGTGTGCATTGGCAAAGAAGCATGCTGCTCAGATAAAAGTACCTTTGTCTCCAATTGCTGTCCATGCTCGTGCTCCGGTAGTTTCATTCTCTGTTGCATCAAACAAAAGTGTTACTTAGGTAAAAATAGCGATTAATTTATGGTGAATCGGTGTAGAGTAACTTGTACCTCCTTCCTTGTTGGACCGCATTGTAGCACACAATCCCGAGTAGCTGCTTACAAGCTGTCCATTCTCTGTTAGCTCCCAGACCTGCCATTGTTATCGGCAAAAAATGATCAACCACGACTTCAGTTCACTTCCAAAGTTAAATGATCAAGTGTCCATTTTTTGGTTATTATGACAGCTAAATAGCAATTTCATGACACAAAATTATGCATTGCAGCCTCACTCTACATGTGGTTCCCGTTTGTCTTACCAGGATACCAATGTGTGTGCTGAACTTACCTGCTTTGTATGCTGTTCGCAGGCCGAGAACATGGGAGTTTGGCTCGCTGAGCTTGTTCGCCATGGACTGACAGATGCATCCAAGCAACCATCATCGGTGTCAATACCTGTCAGATGAAACTTTGCTTGGTCTTCCCCACTGCTCATGGTAACTCCATCCCTGTATAACAATAATATGTGTGGATCATACATATAATTCAAAAGATTAGGACTGCTTCCTTTAATGCATTGTTTTGTCACATGCCACTTACGATGTTGGAAGAAGTTTTGCTTTGGATATGCAAAATGAGGCATTGCCATTCTGGATTCCATGGCTTCTGCAAATGCGATCTTCTGAGGAACGGTGCCATCCAACGGCGCTCTTATCGCTGCATGTACCGAGACCAAGAACCATTCCACCATTGTTTGTCACGTCCACCGGATATCCGGACTTTGAGCGACCGGATTGTTCATCTGGCTTTGAAG
Source organism: Triticum aestivum (assembly GCF_018294505.1). Lineage (NCBI taxonomy): Eukaryota > Viridiplantae > Streptophyta > Magnoliopsida > Poales > Poaceae > Triticum > Triticum aestivum. The sequence goes on along the minus strand of NC_057811.1, from coordinate 25,116,051 downwards.
CCCTCTCACTATGAATATAACCAAACTGAAAAAAATACCCACAGGTTAGCTCGTGGTTCAGTATATGTTGCAGCAGGAATATCCGGACTCCAACTAATATTTAGTTCACCTCCATGTTGTTTCTGCTGTGGTGATTTATCTTCAGGAGAGTAGGGTGGGTAATTAGATTGAATGTGCGATCGTCGAGATGCCTCAAGTCCCCACCATACATGAGCGGTGATTTAGCCATTGACCAAAGTCCCATCTGCAAAAATGTGTTCAAAGGTTTCAGACTTTGGGTTCCAAATAACTTGGAAACAGAGATGAAGTTTCTTCAATTGCAAACCTGTGTTGTTTGTTCGTCAAATGTAAGGCTAGTGGTTCTGTGAGGGCCCTGATTAGCACCTGTATGAGAGAAAGATCAGAAGTTTTCGAACGATTAGTCACAGCGATGCACATGAAAAGTAGAACCGAGTCGTGCATTACTAAAAAGGAAAGTACCACGAATTTATGGTATGGATGATCACCTGCATCAGTAAGCCAGCCAAATGGAAGCATGTCTAAGTCTGGCCAGGACCTTCCTCGCAGTCCTGGGGCGCCGATCTTATTCGCAGCAGCAAAGGATCTATATATTATATGCGCGGTGAAAAAGAAGATAAAGTAAATTGGTTGTACTGCAAACTGCAAGCAGCAGTTGCCATATATCTAGAATTGTGTGATGAGCATATGCTTAAATGGAATCTACCTGGCGACATCGAAATGTGGGCGAACATCTTTCCAGCTGTCCCAATCATCTCCTGTTACCCTGTACATGTCAACATGTTGTGTGATATTCTCAGCTAATGCTGGAGTGACAGCGGTTCCGGGGGAGATGGATAGGACGACTGGTCTCTCAAGCTCTTTCAGGATCTGCAGTTAATGCAATGTATATTTCCCATGAATTGATCTCAACAGATCGCCAACTGTGATGTAGCTAATTCTAGAATGGAGGGCTACATTAGTTCATAGTACCTCTGAGACGGTCACAATCTCTTTCGGGCTGTAATCCGCGCCGAAGATGCAATCTAGCTTCACTGTAAGCAGAACAGTTTGGTGCATTATGTTACCATTTGCTGAGATTTTCAGTTCTAAGGACTACAATCCGCTTCTGAAATTCAGAATAATGTAGCTGAAAATTAGTATGAAGTTCTATTTACCGAAATCGACGCCCCAGTCGGCATACTGTCGGTAGAGAGACCTTAGGAATGCTCGTCCAGCTCCCAGGTCGGTATTTACACTCATAAATCCTTTTGGCATCCACGCACATGTCCTGTGGGTGAGGCCTATGTCACGCGCCCTCCATTGTCGGCCATTCTCTACATAGGCTTTTCCCTGAATAAAAATTGCAAAAAAACGCGCTAAGATCTCTTTCTTTTACAGATCCCTTTCTTTCATGATGACAACTTTTAAGACGATGCTCCATCTTACTTTCTAAGAGGTAAGAGGACAATTTGATCCTAGCTGTTGATTAGACAAGGGTATATACTTGTCTACAGAAATATAACAAGATTATATGCTGTTTGGAGATAATTAGATAGCAACTATTGCTACATGGACATAATTGGATAGTAATAACGACTAATAATTACTACCTAACAATAATAATTGGATAGTAATAATACTAAATAATTATAATATTTTTTTGGGCAAGTAAATGTAATATTGAGCATGCTAAACATGTTTAGCAATAAACATCAAATCAACATAGGTTGTTGGATTGACGTGGATGTGTGGGTGAGATCTGTTGGATCTCCAAAATTCGCTCTTTTATACTAGAACTACTAAATGTGTACGTGCAATGCACATTGATATCAGGCACAAAATTAGTTGCACGTTGATATCATGCAAAAAATCAATTGTGCGTTAATATTAGGTAGGATATCAATTACGTGTTAATTACATAGATAATATATATTTGATATGTTATTAATTGCACGCTAAACATGTTGAGCGCTCGTCATTGAAGCATTATAGGTTGTTGGATTGACATTGTTTGTTGGCTGAGATTTGTTGGATCTGTCCTTTGCGTCTTTTTATACCAACATGAAAATATGCATTTAGTTTTTGGACGTGAAAGATTGTACCAAAATACTGCAAAATGATACCAAAAAGAAAAACTTCAAAACGAAGCGAAGATCAGCTATTCTGGAAGACCACGTGGAACATGTGGTAAGCAACCCAAACCTGAAGACAAAAAAAGCTATACTACTCCAGAAGTAATAACAAAAGAAAAAAAAAGAATCAAGATGGAGACGAGCACCGTGCGGACGTCGAGGATGGGCGTGTTGGCGTTGACGGCCTGGGTGCTGATCCCATTCATGAGGTGGATGCCGAACTTCAAGCCCATGGCATGGACCTTATCGGCGATGGGCCTGAATCCTCCGCCGCCTCGGCCCGACGGGAACCTCTGGGGGTCAGGGTACGGGCGCCCCCACTGGTCCATGCTGTCGAAGCCGTACGCGCCCACCCCCGAGCCGGCGGCGATCCTCCGGTACCACAGGAAGTCTATCACCGCGTACTGCGTCGAAGCGGAGAAATGCATTATGAGCATCCATTCTATGCATGTGTCTATGAGAGACTCTGAACCTGGGTACCGTCGCCTACCTGGTATCCATGCGGGAGCAGCCTGTTGGCCATGATCCGCGCGTTGTCGAGGAACGCGGCCTCGCCGATGATCCACGAGAAGGAGTCGTACGAGTTCCATCCCCTCGGCGGCAGCGCGGTGAGCTGCTGCTGCTGCCGGCGGCCATCTCCCGCGGAGCCGGCCGTGAGCGCGGCTGGCCAGACCAGGGACGCCAGGAGGAGGGCGACGCAGAGCATGCCCGCCATGGAGATGAGGTATGGGCGCCGGCTTCAGCTGTGCGCTGTGCTGCGAGCAGTGTCGGCCGCGAACGGCAATTATAGCGAAGCGGATGGGGCTGTGGAGTGTGGTGGTGGAGTGAGGTGGCAAATTTGACAATTTTGACCTATAATCGAAATCAAATCACAGAATGAACTGGTTGCGAAACTATTTCACTTCCCTGACCCTTTTGTGTAGCGCCCGCCGCGCCGGTGCCACACCCTACTGTGCAACGCCTTTCAGATAGGCGCTACACGGCCAGCGTCGCACCCATATGTGCCCAAGTCAGCGTGCAGCGCCTGAGAGTTAGGTGCCAAGAGTCAGCCGCGTGAAATAGTTTCACGGACAGTTCATTCTGTAATTTGATTTCGATTATAGGTCAAATTTGTCAAATTTACCGAGTGAGGTGGAGATCGGGTCACATGAATGCATGCATGCGCACGCAGGTTTGGAGGGACGCTGAGAAGCAGCCGAGTCCATTTGGAATCCATCTGGCCGCTGACGCATTGTCCTACGTGGATACGGCCGGCCGGTGGTCCTTGCCATGGCCATCCATCTCGTGATCGTATCATCATCATCGCCTATTTTTTATTCGGCGAAATCTTTTATAGTAATAATGAAAATTATTACAAGATCTTCTCAAAAGATAATGAAAATAATTAGCAGGGTTTAATTGCATTCTAAGGTACGATCTATTTTTATTCGTCTCAATCTTTAGGATTACAGAAAGATTGTGGAATTTAATAACAATCCATCTGGATCAGGCTCACGCCAACATGGATACGACTAGTGGTCCTGACCACGCGAGGGTACCTGTAGCATACCCCCCCTCCCCCCCACACGCAAACAAAAAGAGAGGGTATTGTAGCATAGTGTGATAATTCTGACTTTTTATAGAAAAACATAGGCATTCACATACCAGTAGACTAAAAATCTGACAAAAATACCAGCTTTTTTATTCTGTCTTCAGTTACCTCAAGTTTAGTTTGTCACCGTTGAGTTCTTTTTTTGAGAGAGGGAGAGTCATTACGTCTGAACCTTGTTACACAAATCACCATCACTCAAGGCAGGTGTTTTCCAAAAAAAAAAACACAGGACAGGTAATTATGCCCTTGCAATCTTTAGAGAAAAAATATTAGAGGGAGATGAGTTTCTTCAGTTTTTTTGTCCGTTATCAAAATAACCCTCGGAGTTAATATTATTTACCCCTATTGCCACCGATAAGTAAAATATGGTTCGTCTTTTTTGTTGTCGGGCTCATTGCTCCTTAATTTCAGCCTTGGACCGCACTGCCCCCCCCCCCCCCCGCGTCGCTGACCGATTTCAATACTAATACAACTTGGAGCAGAGCAAAGGGAGATCAATGGATGGTCCCGTCAAATAAAAGGGCATCGATCGATAGAGTTCGGGTTGGGTTTCTATCTAAACACGCAATCAGATTTCAAGTGGTGGGCCTTGGTAGATCGATGTCGGGAGAAAGAAAGGGGGTAAAGGGAGAGAGCCACCAACCAAGGTAGATAGGAGCCCCCGCGTCGCTCCGCTCGGGGCGACTCGGGCGGCGACGAAACCCTAGCGCGCGCCTTTTTCTTTTTTTCCTCTTGTAAGGTGTTGTCCGATGTAACTCCTGGCCGGTTGATGGCTTTGTTAATTCAAAGCCGGGCTCTCTCTCGAGCCTTCGTTCTAAAAAAAGGGAGAGAGCAGTAAGGAGCGACGACGGTGGCTCGGAGCACAGTGAGGCGACGACGGCTCGGGAGGACGAGCGCCATGACGATCGCGCATCGTGGGTTTCGCAGATGGCGGGTGTCGGTGTCAAAACCGGCGGATCTCGGGTAGGGGGTCCCGAACTGTGCGTCTAGGATCGATGGTAACAGGAGACGGAGGACACAATGTTTACCCAGGTTTGGGCCCTCTCTATGGAGGTAATACCCTACTTCCTGCTTGATTGATCTTGATGAATAGGAGTATTACAAGAGTTGATCTACCACGAGATCGTAATGGCTAAACCCTAGAAGCCTAGCCTGTATAACTATGGTAATGTGTATCTGTCTATCCGGACTACCGCTCTCCGGTTTATATAGACACCCGAGAGATCTAGGGTTACATGGAGTCGGTTATATAAGAAGGATTCTTCATAGTTGGTCGCCTAGCTTGCCTTCCACGCCAAGTAGAGTCCAATCCGGACACGGGTATAGTCTTCGGCCTTCATGTCTTCACAGCCCATCAGTCCGGCCCAATGGATAACAGGCCGGACGCCCGAGGACCCCTTAGTCCAGGACTCCCTCAGTAGCCCCCGAACCAGGCTTCAATGACGAGGTGTTCGGCGCGCAGCATTGTCTTCGGCATTGCAAGGCGGGTTCCTTCTCCAAGTAATATATTTGGCCGTTGATTCAATATTGCTCCCCTCGGCTTCTGTGCGCTAATAAATTCGTCTTCCACATGTCGAGCGAATGCGGAACATCAGGATATTTTTATGAATAACACCCCGTCCGTGCAAGGAAGAGCACATATTTAAAGATATTGGATCTCAGATCCATGCGATACTGTGCCGAGAAAATCCCCGGAGACTACTAGGAGAAACCATTCCAACATGGCTAGCATTCCCAGCTCCTCCTCCCGTTCCAGCCCAGAGAGAGGCGAGTGGGAGAAGTGCTCTGTGCCTCACAGTCAATTAGCAAAGTTGCAAGCGCATGGATTTCTTCCCCCCGCGGATCTGGTCCCTGTTCGAGCAGGGTTGGCCTCCTTCAACGGCGTGACTCAGGCGGAGGACTTCCCTAATCCATCCGGGGGGAGCGAGTGTGCTTCGTCCCTTATCTGCTAAGAGGCGTCGGATTTCCAGTCCATCCGTTCCTTCGAGGGCTTCTGGAATATTACGGCCTCCAGCTGCACAACTTCACTCCTGCCTCTATCATGCACATAGCAGGTTACGTCACTTTATGCGAGTTATTTCTGGGTGTTGAAGCCCATTTTGAACTGTGGAGAAAATTGTTATCTCTTGTCCCGCATAACCACGAGGGGTCAATATTTGAAGTGGGCGGAGCCGAAGTGTGGCGCATCGTCGATACCGGATACCTATCCGGCACACCAAGGAGGGAACCTAAAGAATGGCCTTCCGAATGGTTCTACATCGAGGACGTTGCACTTCCCGACCCGGTTCGAAAGGGTCTCCCTGAATTCGCAAGCGTTCTGCTAAAGAAACGCCATAGTTGGCGTCCTCGGAGCCTTGAGGAGGATGACAGTTCGGAGGTTCATCAGATCATGGGTAAGATAAAGACGCTCGCCCAGTCCGGATTAACAATGGTTGAGGTAATGGCGACCTCCATAGTGCGAGGGGTTCAGCCGCTTCAATATAGAGGGCTCTCAATGTGGCACTACAACAGGGAGGACGACGCCTCCCGCTGTGGTCGGAAACGTCCGGACACCCCCGCTGCTCTAGCCAAGATATTGGCCGAGCTATTCAAAGGGGAGGAAGAGGAATTTCTTTGCATCAATCGCAGGGATGGATATTCTATGTATGATCCTCCCAGTTGGGTAAGCCCCAGTCCTTCTGCTTTACTCATTCCGCTTCCCGGATTACCTTTGATAAATTTCTAATCCGCTTATAACAGCATTGGCGAAAAATCATCGAGGGGTTTTACAGCCCCGCGCCCACAGCCTGAGAACCACAACCGGGAGCTGGATCCTGGGTTTGAAGAAGACCCGAATATATTCGTGGTACTCGCGGAAGGGGTGTTTTACCAGGCGAGCTACGATGGCATGGAAGTGGCCATTATCGCTGATTACCCTGGTCTTCTTCCTGCTTCCTACGTAAGTTATCAAGAAAAAGTCTTGCTCGAAAGAGCTTCCTCGCACTGCCTCACTCATCGCACTGCATCGTATTCCACAGGGGAGGCGTTCGGCGCGTCACGCTACTCCGGGGGCAGCTCCAAAGAGGGCGGCTCCAGCGCCGAGCAAGGCCTCTAAAAGGAAGGTCGGTGAAGACACGACCGGTCCCTCGTCAAAGAGGTAGGGATTTGAAGGTATACTTTAGTAGTCACATCCAACTGCAACTTATACGTTTGTCTGGTACCAGGAAAAAGGTTCACCGGACTATGCCCGAACGTCCGGCCAGCCGTACTCCCAGCACCCGGGATTTAGACCCCGTCGGAGAGACGGGAGCTGATATGGGAACAATGCCGGACTGTCCTTCGGCCGAGGGTTCGGAGAATATGTCCGTTACCAACTCGGAAGTGGAGAGCGCCATGAATCATCGGCGCTGCAGGGCTATTTTACGAGACCCTGAGTCTCGGAAGAGGCATTCAATGCCTTCAGCTCGGTTGATGCATACATCCGAGCTGCCCGAAACGGGCTTAGTAGAGCCACAAAGCAGCATGTAACAGATGTGCGGGTAAGTTTTCTTTGTCCGAATAGGATAGCCATATGCCAGTAGCCCCCGGGACTGAAAGCAGTTGGTACAACTGATTTAAGGACCATTGTATGACCAGGTTCTTACAGAGAAGAACAACCTGCTAACCCAAGAGCTGGAACAATGTCGGGCGCAGCTAAATGCTGCTACCGCAGAACTGGAAAAGTCCAAAAAGGCGTCGCCTGGTAATATCCCCCTCCATCGAGAAAATATAATCATATGCCATTAATGCTAATAGTCCTGCCTATATCATCACATGATTGTCAGAGGAACTCAAAGAGGCGCTGGAAGTCGCGCAAGCGAATGAACAAGAAGCCAAGAGGCTACATGCTGTGGGCGAACGTGTGCTGAAGCAGGCCATTGCTGAGAAAAACCAGCTCCAGGATTGCAAAACCCAGCTAGGTGAAGAGCTGAAGGATGTGCGGGCCCAGCTAGCTGATTCCGTGAAGGAGAACAAGAAGCTGCGGGGCGGCATATTCAGTATGTGTCCGAACTATTGTTAAAGTAGTTCGGAGATAGATGGAACTGATATAATTATGACTGCAAGTATATTGACGGGCCGTCCTGAAGAGGAGGTGTCCGGATCATCGAGTGATCTACTGCAAAGGCTGTCGCAAGTGCACGAACAGGTGCGGCTGGCGATGCGGAGTGTTGCCCACTACAAAAAAATACACTTCCATGATGATACGTGTTTGTCACAGTAGGTCGCGTTTTTTGTCATGCATGTACATCCATGACAAATTTATGACAGAATCAAGATAGTCATACCTGTGCTGTCGTAGAAGTGTTCCATGACATTACCAAAATTATCATCACGGAAGTGTCCACTTCCATGACGATAAATCGCGCGTCACAGAAGTGCTTTCGTCAAGGGTGACCGACACGTGGCATCCATCGTAACGGAACGCCGTTAAGCTATCGGGTTGGGTTTTGGATCCGATAACCCGTTAACAGCCCCGACCAATGGGGATTTTCCACGTGTAAAATCATCATTGACTAGAGGAAACACGTGTCGGCTCATCGTTGGGACAGATGTCATCCACTCACTGGACAGAAGGCGCCTATGATACGTCGACACGTGGCACGACCCAACAGTGGCCCATTCCTGTGAAAAGGCCGGCCTGTTTGACTTGGTCAAAAGCTGGCGGGCCGGCCCATGGAAAGCCTGTTAACGGCCTATTCGCATATAGCCCATTTACAGCCCGCTAACCCAAGGCCCGTTACGCCCTATCCGAATTAGGCCCAGTAGCGTCATCTGGGCCATCCAATATGATTCCAGCCCGTTTTTACTTCTGGCCCATGTATAGCCCATGACGTCTTTCGGCCCATATGAGGCCCTTTGTAACTCTTGGCCCATTAGCGGCCCGTGCTGAAACTGGCCCGTAATGAATAGTGTATTACTTTACACCCATTAATGGCCCGTGGTGAAACTGGCCCGTAATGAACAGTGTATCACTTTGTACCCATTAACGGCCCGTTATTCTGTTGGGCCGTTTCCAACCCAAGTTAACTTTCGGCCTTCTGAGGGCCCATTAATTCTTGGGCTCATTTGCAGCATTCGGTTACTTACGGCCCGTTACTGTCATTTTCTGCTTGTGGGCCAAATTCAGCCCGTTGTTACAGTCGTCCCGTTTGTGGACCGTTAGTCTGTTGGGCCATTTTCATAGCATCACCAAATATGGCCTATTAACGATGGCCCGTTATGGTCGGCCCATGAACGGACGATTCCAACTCTAGCCCGTTTACGGCCATAATGCGGTCTGTTTGGCCCATGTTTGGCCAATCGACCATACGACCCGTATAAGGCCCATTGATGATACGGCCCGCAGAAGGCTCATTGTTTCAACGGCCCGTAGAAGGCCCATTGTTTCTACGGCCCGTAGAAGGCCCACTGTTTCTACGGCCAGTAGGAGGCCTAGTGTCACTACAGTAAAAATTAGCCCATGGTTATTGTAGCCTAGTTTAAAAAAATAGGTTATTGCAGCCACTAGCTAACCGCGGAAAAAGAACTGCAATGACTACAAGCAAACAAATAAACAAGACAACAAGGAAATAAATAAATAAGCAAGCAACTAACGCTAGGCTATCACGGCTATTACACATATTACATCCATTGGGCATCAAAGTTCGCCACCAGTGCAAATATAGGGAACAAAGCAGCATATCATATACACTGGTTGTCAAAGTTGGCGACCAGCGCAAATAAACTCCGCAGCAAAACAAATCCAGAACTGAAACCACTTCAGAAGATCTCAAGAAACAATATCCTGGGTACCCATAATGCTGGCAAGATGCTTAGCAAGCTTATTAACTTTCTCTTGTTTGGCGCTTAAATCCTCCAGCGCTTGCTGTTGCACCAGAAAATATGCATCTGAATTCTGCAGGGACTTCCTCAGTCCTTCAGCTTCCTGTCGCAGCACATCTGATCGATGTCTTTCAACTTGAAGTTGAGACTCAAGAAGACGAACTGATTCAGGCAGCGAGTTCGAAGAGCTTGTGCCAGCAATAGTGGCCAGTAACTCGAACACTACATCAAGACATGACTTTTGGGTTCCCTCACTGTCGTCAAGATAGTTTTTATCAGCTTTCTTAGAGACCAACAGGGATGTCTCACTATCTTGAACCTTATCTGCATTACTTCCTTTACCATTGGATAACGCGGTACTGTTCTCCAATATTTTGTCCGCATTCTAAAAGAGAAACAAGCAGACACATCACATGTTTACCATGTTGTATATGAAACTCATTTTGGTAAATGAGTTCAGTAGTAAAGTGGACAGGATAACAGCATGAAACAAACATATATCTATGTACCATGGTCACTTTATGGTCTATATCATTCTAGTTTTTGTTGCCAAATCAAGATAGAGACACAGTTCAAATAATATTTGTTCAAGACAAAGCAGAATAGAAAGAATATAAGTGTGGGTAACTATAGAGCAATAACAACACTTGTAATGTGCATGACATGAGAACATAATTGTTTATTCAATTGAAACTGAAATCAACATAGAGCAGGTTACAACAGCAAACCTGTTAAAGAAACAGGTTTAAAACATACCTGTTGCGCCATTGGAGTTTCAATTCCATCCTTCAAATTTGAAAATAGTTGGTATGGGTAAATACAGTAATGCAAGAGCAAAGGAGTATGAACCATAGCTACAGAACCTAACCTGAGAACAAATCTTCTTCTCCTTTAAGCGTTGAGTTGGGATTCGGAGTGGTGGTCCTCGTGCTTTGGGCACTGCAGTTCCCTTACTAACTGTTCGTGTTTGGGTGCTCTGTGGTGGAGACGGTGCTGTGTTAACTGGAACTGGGTTACTATCTGCCGGGGTTGGGGTTAGAAGGGGTGTAGCTGGTTCTCTGTCCAACTGGGTAGGGGTACAATCTGCGAGAGTCTGGGTTATGTGTGGTGGATCTGGTCCTTGGGCAAGTACAACCGTGGTTCTATCTGCATCAACTGGTAGCACTATCTTTTCTGAAGACCGTGTTGTTACTCCCTTAGATACTGCCATCACGCTCTCCAATTCAAATGGCTGATAAACAAGAAAAGTAATTGAAAGTATAGACATTGTATGATAGACAGGTGCAATGGATAGTGGGGAATAAAAGAGGGCATGAAATAATTCATATTTATGTTGTCTAACCAAACAGGATAGCATGACACAATTTCACATATATGATGGCTAACTAAACAGGATAGCATGACACAATTTCACATTATGATGGCTAACTAAAAAAGATGGAAAGGCATAGTTCAAAATATGAGACTATGTAAACAGGATGACATGACATAACTATATAATGTGTTTATTAAATAGGTTGGCATGCCATAATTCACATACATTCACGGATAGAATGCCATAATTCAAAATATGATGACTGTAAACACTAAACAAGATGAGATGATATAACTATATGATGTCTTTATTAAATGGGTTGCCATGCCATAATTCAGATAGATGATGTGTATGTACTGTAAACATGATGGCATGATATAATTCAAATATATGATTTATATAGTAAGCAAGTAAGCAGATGGCAATCCATATATGATGTAAAAACTAAGCAATGCAAGACAACATGCATGACCTGGGTAATATAACCCTGCCAAGTTTGAGCATAGACCTCAGGGGGGAAATAGGACTGGTCATCAGTCTCTGAATCCTCCTCTGAGGAGCTCTCTGTAACCAGCAAGATGTCTGCTTCAGCAAGTAGCATTGTCTGCTTTGAATACCTTGTTTTCACTCCAGATACTTCCATCACCGCTTCAAATGGCTGATGGACAGGAAGAGTAGTTGAATATACAAATGTTGTCGACAAATGGAACACGTAATACAAAAAAAATGATAACATGATATAATTCACATACATGATGATTGGCTAAACAGCATGGCATTGCATAATTCACATATATAATGCCTTTGCAACAAGATAGCATTGTATAATTCACATATATAATGTCTTGCAACAAGATGGCAATGCATAATTCACATATATGGTAATTAGACACTGAACAGGTGGCATTCACCCAAAGCATGTCTAAACTAATCAAATGACATAGCAATGTGAGACACCATACGCACGATATGAGCAACATAACCCTGCCAAGTTAGAGCATACACCTCGGGGGGGGGATAGGACTGGTCATCTGTCTCTGAATCCTCCTCTGAGGAGCTATCCGTAACCAGCGAGATATGCGCTTCGTCAGATAGCATAGTCTGCTCTGAAGACCTTGTTTTCACTCCAGAATTTGCCATCACCGTTTCAAATGGCTGATACACACGAAGAGCAGTTGAATGTACTAACATTGTCGACAAATGTAATATGTAACGAAAAAAAAGGATGGCCTGATATAATTTACATATAAGATGACTGGCTAAGCAGGATGGCATTGCAAAATTCACATATATGATGCCTGGCTAAACAAGATGGCGTTGCATAATTCACATAAACGATGAATAAACTAAACAGATGGCATTCGCACAAAGGATGTCTAAACTAAGTAGATGACATATTTGATGTATAAAGTAAGCAATGCAAGACACCATATGCATGATATAACCAACATCAGCATGCCAAGTTAGAGCGAAGACCTCAGGGGGTAAATAGGAGTTGTCTTCTCCTTCTGAATCCCCCTCAACAGATATCTTCCTCTCGATTACAATCCGAAATGTGTGGAGGGGGGGGGGGGGGCTGCCTTTGCGCCTACCATGGAGTGACGTCTGCATGAAATTTTATTGCCACGCAAGGCTCGTCTCTTTTGCTCTACATGTTCAGTTCCATTGTTTACAATAACTGTCATGCATAGGAATAAAACATAGTGAGATTATGTAAGGGGTGCATGCAGAAATCCAGAGTGATGGTAGCAACCTGTGGATAGACCCAAAACCAATAATAGCAGGCAGATAATGGCTCCAGTTAAAAAATACAGATAATGGCTTCTTTATTGTTTGTTTCCCACCCAACATGAAACTCATAGTAGACACCGGAGATTAACCAGATAGTAGATAGATATTATTGATAGCGGCCCCGATATGTACCCCACAACCATTTAAAAACTCAAGTTTGACCATTAGTTTGGAGCTGACTCGGAGTCTAATCAGTGAACAGGACGATAAAGTAGCATGTAATATTAAGCGATGCATAACGTAAGCAGACACGAAAGAGTGCGACCTCTCTTGCGGACCCGTGTAGTCCTCGAGGTCATCTGCTCGGTTGATGATGGTAATGCAGTTTTCATGGCTGCCAGCGGCGGGGAAGAAGATCTGAGGCGGCGAAAGACAGTCTGGAGGCCGGATCCCTGCTGTGCTGGACCCTTTTGTCGTTGGAGCAGCTGAGCTGGGGTTGACGACGGCGCAGCAGGAGCGGGACAGACCACGCAAGGTTTTCTTTGACAACTATCTGTAAGAGAAGTAATTCTGTAAGGGCTCGTTTGAATTGGAGGATTCCAACAATGCAGGGATAGGAAAATAGACAGGAATAGGATAGGAATGCACGTGCAAAACAGAGAATTTAAAAACACAGGATTTCTGCCAATTTGGGTGTTTGATTCACAACAATTGGAAGATCACAGGATGCAAACAAGCATGGTGAGATTAAGTCAAACCACAAGAAAATGTACGGTTATAATGCTATTATGATACTATCTCTTAGTCTTGTGCTTCATGAATAGGAATTTGAAAAGGAGGACAAGTGAAAATTAAAATTCCTACCTTTTTTCTTTCAAGGAGACACTAAAGGAACAAATCCGTGTGCTCAGTGGACAATATATATAACATGTAGAGTAAAAAAGAGATGCAACAAGTGTACAACCTCTTTGGCGAAGCCATGTCGAATCTCAGCGTGATTGGGTTGGCCAGTGAGGATGCTCCGGCTGACTTTGCTGTCGGAGGAGGGGAAGAAGATCTTAGGCGTCTGGAGATGGAGCCCGAGGTACTGCTCCGCTGTGATGGAGGGTTTCGTCGTTGGAGCAGCTCCGGTGAGTTGTACGACACCGAGGCTGAAGCAGGACAAGAGAGACAACGAACAACGTTAACCTGAGTGGAATTCTAATAGCATCTCCAATACATGACGTAAAATACATAACCACAAAGTGCTAGATGTAAAATACATCAGCCGCTCATCTCTGAACTTAACCGTCGAAACTGAACATAACTGTCGAAACTGAACTTAACTGTCGAAACTGAACTTAACTGTCGAAACTGAACTTAACTGTCGAAATTGTATTTTGCTGTCGAAACTGAACACACTAGCAAGGTGAGGCTACACGCCGGTCGACTGACTTTTTCATCTCTGGTCAGTCGATTTTGCAGCCGTTGGATACAAAATCAAGGGCCTGCGGTTCATCTTCAACCTCCACCCCCCTGAGCCGCCAGCCACCACCGGCCAAACAGCAGGCCCCCGCCGCCCGCGGCCGGCGGTGCGCTGCCCCGCCCGCCCCGAAAACACTCCCCACCGCCAATCCGCCGCCACCCCGGCCATCCCTTTAGGCCCCCCCGTGCCGAGCTTTTTCTCCGGCGATCCCCACGCCATCACCCCGCCAACGCCCCGCCACCGCCGGCGACCACCGCCCCCATCCTGAACCCTAAGATAGATAGTGGGGTACCTTTCCGGCGAGCCCCCCTCCCCACTGCGGCTGGTTCTTCCTTCACCCCGGCAAGCCCCCCCACCCCCTGAAAATCGACTGACCCAAAAGTCGATTCAGTCGACTGAAGTGTAGCTAAATCGGAGCCGCATCGCAAGCAAGAGCAAGAGCGAGAGCAGCAGCGCGAGCAAGAGCAATAGCAAGAGCAGACCAGGCAGGGGACCGAGAGCAAGAGCAGAGCAGCAGCGCGAGCGAGAGCTAAAGCAGCAGCAGCAGCTCCTACTGATGTGGACGTCGCCGCCGAGGGAGCGACGCCGTGGAGGAAGTGGCCGGCGACGCCGCCGTGGATGGAGCCGCGCCGTGTCGGCTCGGGACCGAGCGTCGGCAGCACCGTGAGATCGAATCAAGAAGAAAATGCGGCGATTAGTGTACAACCTCTTTGGTGGTGCCGATTAGGCCGCAGCTTCATCCGAGGAAACGGTGATGATGATGTTCTTCCGGTGGTGCAGGTGAAGACGGCGGTGTGGGAATGGAGGTGGCGCGAAAGACGAGGGGAACGTCGGGGCAGCTCTATGGAGGTGGAGGACGGGGTGGCTGAACCGGCGGGACGATGAGATCGACGACGGATCCTCATCCGGTACGGTGGATGAGGGATGTCGAGGTGTTGCTGTGGACGACGTCGTCGGGGAAGAGGCTCCTGCTGGGTGGCGGACGGAGCTGTAGCGACCAGACCTCAAACAGTATGTGCTTCTGTGCACCAGTGTCATCCCTGGATCAGTAATGCTGACACGCACAGTACAAATGGAGGATTTATACAGAGTAGCAATCACACACTTATTACAACGAGTATCTCACAAGAGAAATAAGTATGATAAATATGGCTTAAGGCCATCTAAATACGATAACAGCGGAAGACTTGGAAGATAAGTGAGTCCATCAACTCCAACGGCATCACTGAGTATAAGACCACGACCTAAGGCACCTTACTCGTCGTCTGAAAAGTCTGCAACATGAAACGTTGCAGCCCGAAACGGGTCAGCACATGGAATATGCTGGCAAAATAACACATAGAGAGTAATGAACAAAATGATGCTATCACTACTTGCATATTTGGCTTGTGGAAAGCTCTATGGTTACTGTTTTGCGAAAAGCCAATTTTTCCCTACTGCAAAGGAATAAATTTTATTTAACTATCATGGTGGTTGTTAAACATTGAGATGGTTGACAGCATCTCAATCCCAATTAAGTTATCATCATTAACCCAACAAAATTAATTAAAGTAACATGGTGATGAGATTCACATGATAATCCAGATACTAGATACTCAAAACGTCCATAACCGGGGACACGGCTAACCATGATTAGTTTATATACTCTACAGAGGTTTGTAAACTTTTCCCACAAGACTCGATCGCCTCCGCTTGATTCTCACACTACATGATGTTTGAGAAACGGATGACCGAGACACAGTCTTTCCGAAGAGGTCCCCTTAACCGATAGATAGGCCGATACACCTACAATCCCCTACATCTGCTAGCCTATCATGGAAAGGTTTCCCACAACTTACTCGACTATGCTAGAGACCATAATAGCTTGCGGCTGCACACGGAAGTTTCTAGCATGAATAATCTCATGATCCCTTTGAACCTGGGTGGAGGTCCAAAAGAAAAACACAGGCAATCCTGGAATACCCAGGTACCTCAATCCACCCAGATGTGAGTTTAGTTGCCACCTTAAGTAAACCATTAATTAACAATCTCACATCTGTCGTGAATATCTCTCAAACCCAATCCACGTCTACGAGCATAGCATAGCGATATAAGCAACGCAGAAGTAACTCCCAAGGGTTTGATAATAAACAGGTAATAGGTACTACCTCAACTACTTCCCAATTCCCACAATTTAATTAGATCCTAACCATGCAATGTTTGAGGGTTGATCTAATGCAATAAAACTGGGTAGTAAAGAGATATGATCAAAGTGTTACTTGCCTTGCTGATGATCCGTGAAACCTAGAGATTCGAAGTAGCAAGCGGCGCACTCCGGGTACTCTATCGCAAACAAACAAGCATACAATAAGCACTCATCAACTGCACGCATGTTCGCTAACAGCGACTAACCAACGAACACGTTCGTTAAAACGAACAGATCGGTGAACGTTCACTAACAAACTAAACCGAAGAAAAGAAATGAACCGATCATAAAAAAATAAACCTAGGGTTCTAAAAAAAATAAACCGAAGCGGTTTTTTGAAAAAAACTGGACGGTCGGCGGCTGCTGCGGCTACCTCGTCGGGGCAACTCCGGTGGGGCTCGGGGGTGCGGCGAGGGGCGGCGGGGCTCGGGGAGGCGACGGGCGATGTCGTGGGGCGGCGGGCGGTGGCGTTCGGGGCTCCAGCGGTGTCGTGGAATTATCACGGCAGATGTCCTCGAGCTAGGACTTAGTCGTGGAGCCATCGCAACTAGGAAGCTTGAAGGGGTTAAACGGGACAAGAAACACGAGGGTTATACTGGTTCGGCCCCTTACGGTGAAGGTAAAAGCCTACGTCCAGTTGAGGTGGTATTGATTAGGGTTTCGAGGACCAGGGAGCTTAATTGCTAGGCTTGGCTCTCGATGAGATCTTCCTTGTCCCTAAACCGCTGCCGGGTCGTCCCTTTATATAGAGAGGCTGACACCCAGCGGCTTTCAGAGTCCCGGCCGGCTCATAAGAGTGTCCGGCTCGGACTCTCAACTATCCTTGCCTTATACTACAAGTTCTGTCTAAAGGCGGTTGTGACTACGGGCCTTAAGCCGTCACCGGGTCTTAAGCCCATCTTTGGCCCACCGTCTTCAAGCTTGGCGCCGGGCTTCAGGCGATGACCCTTATGAGTAACCCGGCCCCACCGGGTGGGTGACTCTAAGGTCTATATCCTCAACATTAGGCCCCAGATTGATTTGAGCCGGCTCATGTCAATCTTCAATCCTTTCGATAGAAAATCTCCGGCTTACGATTGTGTGAAGGCCATAACCCGGCGTGACGTCATCCTCTTGATTCCGGGTGATCCGCCGTGATGTCATCTTCCATTAAGTCCATTTTTTACTCCGCCATATCCGCAACGGATCTTATCTATACTGCCATCCCAAAAATCGAGGCATTTTATGGTGAGATAACCGCGTCGTGGCCTCCTTGTTTCTCGCGCCCACTTATGAGTCTGGCCCTTATAAATAGCCCGACCCATTGCCTCCATTCACTCCTCTCTTCTTCGTCTTCTTCCTCTGTCGCCCGAGAGCTCGAACTCCGCCGCCGCCGCCGCGCCCCCGGTCTTTGTCAACCTCGGCCGCTGCATCACCCTGAATCGGTCCAGACAAACGGCGGCAACCTCCGCATCTGTTCAGCGCCGGTAAGTCCTCGCTACTCCATAGGGCAGATCCGCATTAGGGTTCTGTAGTTCTTCCTCTGTTCTTCGTAGTTCATCCCGCGTTCTTCACAGTTCTTCCACCGTGACCCCTTTTGATCCGGAAATAGGGTAGAACTCCTGCGGTAGTGGTCTCGTACTCATTTTTATGCTAGTAGATCCCTTCTGTCTACAAAAAGAGCTCGTTCCGAGCTTATGAACTTCCTCTGCATCGGTTTTAGGTCTAGAAATTTTCCTTTTCAGCCGACCGTTTTGATCCAAATTAGTTACTGCAATGTGCGAAACCTGTTTTCACCACACTTAGTAAAAAACTGCACCCGTTGAGCCATGGCGGTTTACATTTCCGGTTTAAAGAAGCCACGCGCCGTAGAATTTTCCGGCTCAAAGGAGGCCATGCGCCATAGAATTTTCCGGCTCATCTGTGATAAGGTCGTAGACAATCGAATTACTCTCAATACTTCCAGCGGCTTAGATAGCCCGATGCACCTAGATATATGTCATTAGTCCCCTCCATAAGCCGCCACTTTAACATTGAACTGTAAATTTCCCCCGGCTTATAATTAAACCGGCATGTTTCCTTTTATCATAGGCTTCCGACTTTCACCATGCGTCCCAAAGCTCCTAAAGCACCCATCACTTGCAATTGGATGAGGTCCAACGTCACCGACGAAACCTTAGCAGACTTTGTGAAGACGGGTTACCTGCCCAAGAAGGACGCCATGTCTTACCGCGCCCCTGACCCGTCAGAGGAGAGACCACAGCCAAAGGACGGGGAGGTGGTAATATTTGCGGATCACATGAGCTGGGGCTTCGCATCGCCCGACTCAAAGTTCTTCAGGGATGTACTGAATTTCTTTGACCTTGGAGAGGAACCCAGCCTGCTGCTCTTCAGAGAGCTCTTCTACCTGAACCGTCAGAACGAGTGCGCCAACGGGCCAAGCTTGGAACTTGGTGGCATCTCCATTCAGCGACGGAGAGACTGCCTTTTCCCTTACGCCGAGCCGCCAAGCCACCCAAAGGACTGGAAGCAGACGTGGTTCTATTGCCAAGACACATCGCTGGCTGATGAGAGCCCGCTGCCCGGCTTTCGCCCCTCGCGTCTGGAACCAACACACCCTCTGTCAGACAAGCTAACTCAAGCAGAGCGCCAACCTCTGCTCCCCACCATTAACAGGATCAAGGCTCTCCTGGGCAATGGTCTCTATGGAATTGACCTGGTCCGAGTCTGGATCTCATGGCGGGTGATCCCCTTAAGCCGCCGCCCCGGCTTAATGTGCGAGTACACGGGCCGGAAAGATGACCCCCTGAGACACAGCCGCAACGATCTTCCTGAAGACGTTGCTGAGGAAATGACCAAGGCTCTTTTGAACGAGAGCTTGGCAGACTGCGGGAGGACCGGCTTAAGCCCGTTCTGCAAGACTAACCCGGCCCCAGCGGTAAGCCGCTGATCTGAACCTCTTATTTTCTTCTGTAGATAGCTTTCATCTAAATCTTTAAGAAATCGTCATTGTATTTTTCAGGCTGATGACAAATTCTGGAAGGTCAAATATGACCATGAAGCGGCCAAGAAGGCCAGGAAGGCCAGGAAGGCCAAGAAAGCCGCCAAGAGAACCGCTCCCCGCAAGAAGGGAAGTAGGCCTACTGCTTCAGAGCTGATGCAGCTAAGCGACAGCTCCGAGTCAGAGGTAACCCTGAATTTGTAGACTCTTGTCGTATTTGTCATTTATTTCTGTCCATCTTATCAATACTTGTTTACCAACAGGATGACACCGGAGCAAGCAACCCGGTGGTTGAAGAGGTAATGACACTTTCCTCCGACTCGGAGCCCTTGCCAAGGCTAAAAGTACGAAGGGTAACCCGGAAAGTAAGGTTTTCACATCCTTTAGCTTATCAAGATCCTCAATTTCTTTTGAAGCAACAGATTCATGAGAGCCGGCGGCACACCCGGACCAACAAGGATGCTGACCTATCTTCCGGCTTACCGGAGACATCAAGGAAGCGCCGGACCGAGGTTATCTCCAACTTATATCCTTTTCATCCTCTGGCGGGTGTTATACGTCAACCTCTCAATTCTTCTGACTTGAATTATCAGGAAACGTCACCTTCCTCTGGTGACTCGATGCAATGAAACCTGCCGGCCTTCAAGACCGTACCCGGGTAATGATGACCATCTCTTGTTGTTCTTATCTTTACTCATACTTTTGTACTAACCTTTGTTGTCCTTTCAGTGCCCAGGCAAAGCTCAGCAAGAGGGCGAAGAGGAACAAGCCGGTCGAAGACCCGGACTTGCCTGAACCGGAGGTCACAGCAAGAACCGCCAGTTGCCTCTACTCCTGAAGCCGCTGCTCCAACCGATAAGCCAACCGCAGAGTCTTCTGCTAACCCAGAGACCTCCAGCCCGGCTCAGCCGGCCGATGACCCGGACGTGGTAATCACCCGGACGGAATTTGTTGAGCCGGGGAGACCCACTGCACTGGCCAAGTGCTCCGCCAAGGAGGAGTTGCTAGAGCGCCACCGGGCCACTCTGGACCTCAGCGACTACACAAACTTGAGCGTCGGAGAGATTGTCTCCGGCTATGTGAACCAAGTGCACAAGAGCCGGGATTTGGAAATCAATATGGTGCATCAGATACAGCAGAAGTCTGAGGTACCACTCTTCTGCTTACTGCCTAATCATCTTTACCTTACTAGCCCCCAAGTCTACAACTTATGATAGAATATGTTGTAGACTTAATTTCCGACTTACTTCCATGAACCGGTAGTTTGTAGATAGAAACTTTTCGATATGCATTAGCCCCCAAGTGCCAAGTGTCTTTGCTTGGAAAGCGCTTGGGACTTTAAATGATTGTTCATATTATAACCCGGAAATTGTGCAGGCTGCTTGCAAGAAGTTGGAGGCTGACATCTCTGATCTGAAGACCCGCCTAAGGACGCAGGAAACTGAGACCCGGAAGGCCAACGCCAAATTTGTGTCCAGTATTGCTGCTCAAGAGAAGCTGAAAAAGGACTTTGAAGCTGAACGGAGAACTTGGGCCGAAGAAAAGGCTACTCTAGTGAGCCGGGCCAAACAGGCGGAGAAGGCTCGGACAGAGAAAACCGCCGAGCTCTCCGGCTTAAAGCGCCATGTGTCACAGATGGTCACTGCCATCTTCGGTAAGTAGCCCACCGGCTTTCATCAAGTTTACAATCCTTATGTCTCGTAACTCCCATCATTGCCAGCGGCTTACTCTACTCCGTTAAACAGGTCCAAGAAGCGCCAACCTCAACCAAAGCTTGCTGACGAACTTGAAGGCCGTGTACACCCTGGTGGAGCAACTCTACACCGGGTCACAGCGCGCCTTGGCCGTGGTGGCCCTATCCAATGTGGTGCCGAATCACCTGGCAGAAGTTCTTTGCCGAGTTGCCGTTCTTCCTCAGCGGGTCCAAGAGCTGCGGCAAGCCTCTGCAAGAGCCGGAGCCATAGCTGCTTTGAGCCGGGCCAAGGCGTTCCTTCTAGAACTAGACCCGGCGGACATTGCCCTCGGCTATCCCAGCTTGAAGGAAGACGGCACACCCTTCGACCAAAAGGACTTTGCAGCCTGCGTGAAGATCGTGCGCCCGGTGGCCACCCTCATTGGAAATGACACAGGTCTAACCAAGTACCAGCCGGGTTATGATGCAGAAAATCAGAGGATCCCCACTCCGCGTTACGAAGCCATCAACTTAGTCCCGCCGACTCGTAAGCACACCTTTGCCCCGGAAATTGACCCGGCCGGGTTAATTGACGAGGAAGCTCAATTTGAAGCTCTGAGCGGCATTGACTGGAAGTCGTCAACTTTCCAGGTCTTGGGAACAACCGGAGGAGCGGAGAGGGATGAGCCGGAAGCTTCAACCCAGCAAGCATCTTAACTCTGTAGGCGGCTTATTTAAACAATGCTTCACCCTTTTGGACTCAATGAGTCTTGTAATAGAATAGGACCAACACTTTAACTTTGTGGTGCCATCGTGCACACGTTGAATGCTGAATTCCATTGAAGTTGCTTCCGTATATTTCTCCGGGTCATACTCGATCATTCATATTCCTTAAGCTTAAATAGCTGTCTTTAACTATCCTGCATAGAAAGACAAATCACAAGTCTCTAGGCGGCTTACCGCACGGAGAATCATAGTCTTATATAACCCGGAAGATGAATCACAAAAGACTGGTCTTCAATTATGTCCTTGATATAACCGTAACAACACACTTACCGGCCTGCAAGCACATTTCCGGCTTAGATAACCCGGGTAAGAAGGTTGGTACCTCAATTCCGGTTTACCAGTTTTAATAGCGCCGATTGTGTTCGACTAGTACTGTAAATCAAAGTTAAGCCGGCAAAGTGAGACCCGCCGTGCACACTATTGAAATAATTAGAAGAACTTTTTGTAAATCAGAAAAAACTCAGGGGCTTCCGGTTCGAATACGACCAGAGACCCGTCCCAAAGGGGTTATGCTAAGATTCGGATGCGATCATATAGCCCCCAGTGGGTGTGGCGATGCCAATCAAGAGGGTACCGACAGCTATGTTCTCTTTGGTTCGAATACGACCCATGTTTGAACAGGAAGCCCCCAAATGACTTTAAGAATTGTTTAACAACGCTGATTCGAATACGATCCACGTCGGTTCCCAAAGGGGTTAAACTATGATTCAAATATGATCAAAGAAAACTTCCCCAATGAGCTCGGCACTTTGCCATACAAATGGGTATCGACAGCTATGTTCTCTTTGGTTCGAATACGACCTATGTTTGAACAGGAAGCCCCCAAGTGACTATATTGCGTACAGCTAGATTCGAATACGATCATAAGCCGGATCCACCTCCAAGTTACCACGTGATCTTGTAATAGAAACAACACATTTACCTTTGGAGGAGAAAAAAGGATAGAGGTCCTGCTTTATTGCTTATCATAATATATACATGACTTATGGAAATATGTACATTACGAGAGCCAGCGGCTCAAGTGTAATAAGGCCGAAGCTGAGCTATGTTCCACGGCCGGCGGGTCTCCTCCTCCGACTTACGTGAATCTTTATGCTCCCGAACGTCGATAAGGTAGTATGACCCGTTGTGCAAGTTCTTGCTGACAACAAAGGGTCCTTCCCAAGGCGGGGATAGCTTGTGTGTATCTGTCTGATCCTGGATGAGCCGGAGCACCAGGTCACCTTCCTGGAAGACCCGGGATTTAACCCGGCGACTGTGGTAACGGCGCAGGTCTTGTTGGTAAATCGCTGAGCGAGCTGCTGCCATATCACGCTGTTCATCCAACAAGTCGAGAGCATCTTGGTGCGCCTGTTCATTATCCGCCTCAACATAAGCCGCCACTCGAGGCGAGTCATGACGGATGTCACTGGGGAGGACTGCTTCTGCTCCATAAACCATGAAGAAAGGCGTGAAACCCGTAGACCTGTTAGGAGTAGTATTGATGCTCCACAACACGGAAGGTAACTCCTCCACCCAACAACCCGGCCTCCGTTGCAAAGGGACCAAAAGCCGGGGTTTGATGCCTTTCAGAATCTCCTGATTAGCCCTCTCAGCTTGACCATTGGATTGAGGGTGAGCCACTGATGAAACATCAAGTCGAATATGCTCTCGTTGACAAAACTCCTCCATGGCGCCTTTGGATAGATTGGTACCATTGTCAGTTATAATGCTGTGTGGAAAACCAAAGCGAAAGATCACCCTTTTCATGAACTGAACCGCCGTGGCTGCGTCACACCTGCTAACTGGCTCTGCTTCAACCCACTTTGTGAATTTGTCAACTGCCACCAAGAGGTGGGTCTTCTTATCCTTGGACCTTTTAAAAGGCCCAACCATATCAAGCCCCCAGACCGCAAAGGGCCAAGTAATTGGGATCATCCTCAGCTCCTGAGCCGGCACATGAGCCCGTCGCGAGAACCTTTGGCAACCATCACATTTACTGACCAAGTCCTCCGCATCAGCATGAGCCGTCAGCCAATAAAAACCATGACGAAAAGCCTTGGCCACAAGGGATTTTGAGCCGGCATGATGGCCACAATCCCCTTCATGAATCTCGCGCAAGATCTCCTGACCTTCCTCAGGGGAGACACAACGCTGGAACGCTCCCGTAACACTGCGGCGATGCAGCTCACCATTGATAACAACCATTGACTTAGACCGCCGGGCTATTTGTCTGGCCAAAGTTTCATCCTCAGGCAAATCTCCCCGGGTTATGTAAGCCAAGTAAGGCATCGTCCAGTCCGGGGTGATGTGGAGAGCCGCCACCAACTGTGCCTCCGGGTCAGGGACAGCCAAGTCTTCCTCTGTAAGCAACTTAACAGAAGGGTTATGCAAGACGTCTAGGAAAGTATTAGGCGGCACCGGCTTTCGCTGAGAGCCCAGCCGGCTTAAAGCATCAGCCGCCTCGTTCTTCCTGCGATCGATGTGCTCTACTTGGTAACCCTGAAAGTGTCCAGCAATAGCATCAACCTCACGTCGATAAGCCGCCATGAGAGGGTCCTTGGAATCCCACTTGCCTGATACTTGTTGAGCCACCAAATCTGAGTCGCCGAAGCACCTTACCCGGCTCAGGCTCATTTCCTTAGTCATCCGAAGACCGTGGAGCAAAGCCTCGTACTCAGCCGCATTGTTAGTGCAAGGAAACATCAACTGCAGCACATAATGGAACTTGTCACCCTTAGGGGAAGCCAACACGACTCCAGCCCCCGAGCCCTCCAATTGCCTGGACCCATCGAAGTGAATAGTCCAATATGTGTTATCCGGCTTTTGTTCGGGCACTTGTAACTCTGTCCAATCGTTGATGAAATCCACCAAGGCTTGAGACTTAACAGCAGTGCGTGGGACGTATTTCAGACCATGAGGCCCGAGGTCTATAGCCCACTTAGCCACTCTCCCCGTCGCCTCTCTGTTTTGAATGATATCTCCAAGGGGGGCAGAACTGACCACAGTGATGGGGTGACTCTGGAAATAATGCTTAAGCTTTCGGCTTGCCATGAACACACCATAAACAAGCTTCTGCCAATGCGGATACTGCTGTTTAGACTCAATGAGCACTTCGCTGACGTAATAAACCGGCCGCTGAACCGGATGCTCCTTGCCCTCTTCCTTGTGCTCCACCACCACCGCCACACTAACGGCTCGTGCGTTAGCAGCCACATACAGCAATAAAGGCTCCTTGTCAACCGGAGCAGCAAGGACTGGGGGCTCTGCCAGCTGCCTCTTCAAATCCTCAAAAGCAGTATTTGCTGCATCATTCCAGACAAAGTCGTCAGTTTTCCTCATCAACTGATATAATGGCATGGCCTTCTCACCCAAACGTTTATAAACCGGCTTAAAGCAGCAATACGACCCGCCAAGCGCTGGACGTCGTTTATACACGCCGGCTTAGCCAGGGAGGTGATGGCCTTGATCTTCTCCGGGTTAGCTTCAATGCCTCTGTCAGAAACCAAAAAAAACCCAAGAGCTTGCCTGCAGGAACACCAAAAACACACTTGGCCGGGTTAAGCATCATCTTGTAGACCCGGAGATTATCAAAGGTTTCCCTCAGATCATCTATCAAGGTTTCCTCCTTCCTGGATTTAACCACAATATCATCCACATAAGCATGAACATTGCGCCCAATCTGGTTATGAAGACAGTTCTGCACGCAATGCTGGTAAGTCGCCTGTGCACTCTTGAGTCCAAAGGGCATAGATACATAGCAGAAGGCTCCAAAGGGAGTGATGAACGCCGTCTTCTCCTGGTCCTTAACTGCCATTTTAATCTGATGGTATCCAGAATAAGCATCCAAGAAACTTAAGCGCTCGCAACCCGCCGTAGCATCAATGATTTGATCAATACGGGGAAGGGCAAAAGGATCAGCCGGACACGCCTTGTTTAAGTCCGTGTAGTCCACACACATCCGCCAGGTGCCGTTCTTCTTGAGTACGAGCACCGGGTTAGCTAACCACTCCGGGTGAAAGACTTCAACAATAAACCCGGCCGCCAAGAGCCGGGCCACCTCTTCACCAATAGCTTTCCGCCTCTCTTCATTAAACCGCCGAAGGAATTGCCTGACCGGCTTAAATCACTACTGGAATCAGCTAATTTGCCATCTGCCAGCTCTTTGCCGTCTGCTAGCTGACGGCAAAGAAGCTCTTTGCCCTCAGCTACCCAAAAGCAGACGGCAAAGAAATGGCAGACGACAAAGAAGCTCTTTGCCGTCCGCGAGCTCTTTGCCGTCTGCCAGCAGACGGCAAATAATCTTTGCCGTCCGCTGGCGGACGGCAAAGAGAGAGGTGGCCCCCACCCCCCGCCCGTTTGGAATAAACTTAACGGCCCACCTCTTTGCCGTCTGCCAGCGGACGGCAAAGCGGCAAAAGGGCGAACGGCAAAGGGAGGCGGACGGCAAAGAGGACACTACCTAACGGCCCGTACCCCCCGCCCGTTACTCTGTTCTCTCCTCGCCGACGCGCCCCGCCACCACTTCCCACCCCACCGCCGCCGCCACCGCCCGCCAC
>NC_057811.1:25087904-25089246 GCF_018294505.1 Triticum aestivum | reverse complement strand
ACCCGGCACCCCGACCCGACACCCCGACCCCGAGACCCCGACCCCGACACCGACACGACACCCCGACACCGACACCCTGACACCACACCCACCCTTATTTCCTTTGAACTGCTCTTATTCCTGGATATTTCATACAGTCGATACGTCGCCTTATTCTCGTATGGAGCGGTGATCCAAAAGGATTCTGTCGAAGAGTATGAGCTTCTCGCAAAGCAAGGTGGCGGCTATCCCGGTTTCATCTCTTGGTTCAAACAAACGGTAATTTCTATTAGACTTGTAGGCTAATTTGTAGGCGGCTATCCCGGTTTCATTCGCTAATTTGTGCGTAATGCAACAATCCTTTCATATTAAACTTGTAGGCTAATTCAGAGTCTATGGACGCCGAATTGAGACAAGTCGCTAATGGTTTTGACTATAAGGTGCGTTCATTTGACAAATACGACATCAACGGGTATCGCTTTCGTACCTATGGCAAAGAGCTATCTATGGCCGACCGAAAGTCTACAAATTGTTGTGTATCTGCTATCGGCGAAGGAGGTACCGAGTATTATGGGAGAGTTGAAGCAATTTATGAACTTCTATTCTATGGTGAAAACCCACCGAATGTCGTAGTCTTCAAATGTTATTGGTTTCAGCCGAAGGAGACTAGAACAACTCATGAACATATAGGGCTAGTTGAAATCAACCAAAGCACCCATTTAGATGTTCCTGATGTCTATATTACGGCTCAACAGGCGACCCATGTATTCTATCTACCGTGGGCCTGCCAAACTAATCCAAATCTGAAAGGTTGGGATGTCGTTTATGAAGTGCCGCCACGTGCTAGACTATCTCCCCCAAAGGAAGAGGATTATGAACCTCACATTAACCCAGACACATATGAAGGAGAATTCTTCCAAGAGACAAGTCTTTCCAAAAAGCGTTTCAAGAACCGCTATACTTCACCCCAAAACATTGAAGTAGACAGCGACAGTGAATCCGACATCACCCCAGAGGAGGAACAAGAAGAGCCGGAACAAGAAGAGGTTACTGCTGCGGATGACCTGTCATTGCTTGACCGATTACGTCAAGGTGGCCTTGCACATGTTGATGCCACTGAACCCTATGAGCCCGTCATTGATTATAGTGATGATGATGATTATGCATTTATTGATGATACTGATCGAGATTATTAGTAGTGTCAGGTATTAAATTTTTTAATGTTGTACTTGATGATGATACACTTAAGTGATACACATATTATTATTCATGTCGGTCTTTTTTTTATGTTGTACTAATTTTGTTTACTGTTTGTCATGGCAGGTGTTGAAAGATGGTGGGCGCTGGTCGGGAGCGCGCCAAG
>NC_057811.1:25067100-25087894 GCF_018294505.1 Triticum aestivum | reverse complement strand
GACCCGAGACCCCGACCCCGACACGGCACCCCGACACCGACACGACACCCCGACCCCCGACACCTCCCGAAAAGGTGTTCTTTGGCCTTCCAGAAGCCGACGGGGTCATATATTTGTGAATTATTAGTTAGGTCATATATTTTTCGATTTTGTTATGAAAAACATCATATATAATTGTGTTGATCGGGTAGTTTTAAATGTGCAGTTGTTTCATCGCTGCGAGGTTTGGTGTTCGACGACCTCGCCGTGCGTTTGACGAGCTCTGCCCCTTCGTTCGTGGGTGAGCACAAATGACATGTCCTCCTCCCCCATTAATTATTTGATATATTTCAATGAAACTTGATAGCTAGCTATATATGTGTCTTGAATCATCAGTATGCGTAACCAATATGTGTCTCCCGTTCGAAAGCGTCATAGTTATAAATATGCATGCATTTGCATATTTATAACCTTGATTCTTTCGAATTGTCCAACGCTATCCATGGACAGCCCGAGTATTTTAGATTGGGTTCGTTTTCCCATATGCTTTGCTCCGGATCCGACGCATAAATTTCGTCACTGCCTCCCCTGTTGTTCTCCGGGTACACATCCTCTCTGTTTATTGCAGAGACGTGTATCAGGAGAACAGCGGGGAGGTGCTGCCGAAATTTTGCGTAGGATCCGGAGCATAGCATGGGAAAATGAACCCAATCTAAACATACTCGGGTGGGATTAGGACCTATCATTACCTATTAGAGTGTAGGTTGCATGGACGTAATAAAATTGAAAAAGTAGATCAACTGATGAATATATACATGGTGAATTATATATATATATATATATATATATATATATATATTTGTTGTGTGTCTAGTAGCTCTGAAAGTCAAGATGAGTGATCGTGCGTGGATGTACACTGGTCAGAACAAATGGAGCACTGAATGGTTCACAAAAACCAAGGGGTTTGTGCGAGCCGCATTTGCAAATGGTCAGAGGAAAACCTGGTGCCCTTGTTTACGGTGCGGCAATTGGGAAAAGAGGACAGAGGCTGAAATGGGCAAACACCTGCAAAAGAGTGGTTTTACGCCCGATTATACGGTGTGGACATTTCATGGTGAGTCTGCCCAACGTGACCGAGCTGAGGTGGATCGTCGTCGCACCGACGAGCATGGTACCGGGATGGAAAACATGGTGCAAGACTTCGATGATGCTCGGGATTCGGACGAGGAGATGGAGGAATCTGCAAAGGCCTTCAATGAAATGTTGGAGTCTTCAAAACGTCCGCTCCATGAGCACATTGAGCTTTGTCAGTTGGATGCCATCTCACAAGTAATGGCTCTGAAGGCTCAGTTCAACTTGGGCAGAGAATGCTACGATGCAATGATGACAGTATTTGGACGCTTTCTACCCAAAGGCCATGTAATGCCTGCAAACCTGTACCAGTCGGACAAAATCCTCCGTGCACTGAAGATGCCCTATGATAAGATACATGCCTGTGAGAAAGGATGTGTCTTGTTTAGGCTTGACTATGCGGACTTGAACTATTGTCCCATTTGCAAGTCTTCCAGGTATGTTGTGGTAGACAACGGTATGGGTGAGAAGACACAGACCAAAATCCCCGTTAGTGTTCTTCGGTATATGCCAATCGTACCAAGACTTCAACGTCTTTTCATGGTCGAAGAGACGGCCAGACAGATGACATGGCACAAAACGGGCAAAAGAACCGAACTAGATGCAGATGGGAATCTGATGATTGTACACACATCGGATGGTGTTGCATGGAAAAAGTTTGATGAATTACATGGTGACAAAGTGGCAGATCCGAGGCATCCTCGAGTCGGCATCAGCACGGATGGGTTCAGTGTGTTTGGTATCACGGCAGCCCAATACAGTTGTTGGCCCGTATTTGTCTTTCCACTCAATCTCCCCCCCGGACAGATTATGCAAAGAAAGAACATTTTCCTGACGTTGATAATTCCAGGGCCCAACTATCCAGGGAAAAATATGAATGTGTACATGCAACCGCTTAAGGACGAATTGCAAGAAGCCTGGGATAATGGGTTCAAGACATACGACGCCTATAGCAAACGGAACTTCATAATGCGTGTCTGGTACATGTACTCGACGCATGACTTGCCGGCGTATGCGCTATTCGTTGGCTGGTGTGTGCATGGAAGGTTCCCGTGCCCCACATGCAAGGGAGCTCTTGAGTTTTGTTGGCTTCCGGCCGGTCGCAAGTTTTCTTGCTTCGACATGCATAGACAGTTCCTGAATCCTCACCATAAGTTTAGGAAAGACAAGAAGAACTTCATCAGAGGTAGAGTTGTCAAAAACTCTGCACCACCTGCATTGACAGGCCAACAGACCCTGGATCAGTTAAACGCTCTCGAGCCAGATCCAGAGCGTCCAGGGTACTTCAAGGGGTATAATTCTAAGCACGCCTGGACTCACAAAACATGCTTATGGGATCTGCCTTACTTCAAAGACCTCCTTTGCCCACACAACATCGACGTGATGCACACTAAGAAGAATATCGCCGAGGCACTTTTTGGTACATTGTTCAGCATAGATGGGAAGTCAAAGGATAATACTAAGGCTAGAGTCGATCTGGAGGCGCTATGTGATAGGCCGTTACAAAACATGAAAGAACCGAAAGGAAAGCAGAACTGGACGAAGCCAAAGGCATGGTTCAATCTTGGAAGGCCAGCTATGAGGGAAATTATCTTGTGGGTGAAAATGCTGTTGATGTTCCCCGATGGGTATGCAGCGAATCTACAGAGGGGAGCCAGTCTTGATAAATTGAAGATATTTGGTCTCAAGAGTCATGATTGGCACATATGGATTGAGCGGGTAATGCCGGTGATGTTGCGTGGCTTCATCCCTGAGGATGAATGGCTAGTACTGGCAGAACTCAGCTATTTCTTCCGTGTTCTTTGTGCGAAAGAACTATCGCCTGGCGTGCTAGAAGAAATGGAAGAGTTGGCGCCGGAGTTGATCTGCAAGTTAGAGAAGATCTTTCCACCGGGCTTCTTTAATCCAATGCAACATTTGATTTTGCATCTCCCGACCGAGGCAAGATTTGGGGGGCCCGTGCAAAATCGTTGGTGCTACCCAACTGAGAGGATGCAGAAGACGCTTCGACAAAAATGTAAAAATAAACGTAGAATTGAAGCATCGATGGCTGAGGCATTCATCACTGAGGAGGCGGCAAACTTCGTGACAGCACACTACGAAGCCAAAAATCGTCATTTGCATAATCCGAAGCCTCGGTACAATGCTGACGACCCTAAAAAGGGTGGATCCAACCTCAGCCAGTTCAAAGGGAATCTCGCACCAGCCAGTGTTTCAAATCCAGTATCTTTGGATAACGAACAATGGCGGACCATTTCGTTGTATATCTTCAACAACCTGATAGAAGTGCGGCCGTACATCGAGTAAGTTCTCGGTACATAGTTTCGCAACTTCTATTTCCTTTGAACTGCTCTTATTCCTGGATATTTCATACAGTCGATACGTCGCCTTATTCTCGTATGAAGCGGTGATCCAAAAGGATTCTGTCGAAGAGTATGAGCTTCTCGCAAAGCAAGGAGGCGGCTATCCCGGTTTCATCTCTTGGTTCAAACAAACGGTAATTTCTATTAGACTTGTAGGCTAATTTGTAGGCGGCTATCCTGGTTTCATTCGCTAATTTGTGCGTAATGCAACAATCCTTTCATATTAAACTTGTAGGCTAATTCAGAGTCTATGGACGCCGAATTGAGACAAGTCGCTAATGGTTTTGACTATAAGGTTCGTTCATTTGACAAATACGACATCAACGGGTATCGCTTTTGTACCTATGGCAAAGAGCTATCTATGGCCGACCGGAAGTCTACAAATTGTTGTGTATCTGCTATCGGCGAAGGAGGTATCGAGTATTATGGGAGAGTTGAAGCAATTTATGAACTTCTATTCTATGGTGAAAACCCACCGAATGTCGTAGTCTTCAAATGTTATTGGTTTCAGCCGAAGGAGACTAGAAGGACTCATGAACATATAGGGCTAGTTGAAATCAACCAAAGCACCCATTTAGATGTTCCTGATGTCTATATTACGGCTCACAGGCGACCCAAGTATTCTATCTACCGTGGGCCTGCCAAACTAATCCAAATCTGAAAGGTTGGGATGTCGTTTATGAAGTGCCGCCACGTGCTAGACTATCTCCCCCAAAGGAAGAGGATTATGAACCTCACATTAACCCAGACACATATGAAGGAGAATTCTTCCAAGAGACACGTCTTTCCAAAAAGCGTTTCAAGAACCGCTATACTTCACCCCAAAACATTGAAGTAGACAGCGACAGTGAATCCGACATCACCCCAGAGGAGGAACAAGAAGAGCCGGAACAAGAAGAGGTTACTGCTGCGGATGACCTGTCATTGCTTGACCGATTACGTCAAGGTGGCCTTCCACATGTTGATGCCACTGAACCCTATGAGCTCGTCATTGATTATAGTGATGATGATGATTATGCATTTATTGATGATACTGATCGAGATTATTAGTAGTGTCAGGTATTAAATTTTTTTATGTTGTACTTGATGATGATACACTTAAGTGATACACATATTATTATTCATGTCGGTCTTTTTTTTATGTTGTACTAATTTCGTTTACTGTTTGTCATGGCAGGTGTTGAAAGATGGTGGGCGCTGGTCGGGAGCGCGCCAAGGCCCCTTCTTCGTCGGCGCATGGTCTGAGGTCTTCCATTCCAGACGCACCTCTCCGCCGAGCGTTGCTGGACAGTATGGCCACACCGCCGGGCCCTTCTTCGTCGACCGCGGTGTCCAGCAGGGGACGAGGTAGGAAGAGAGGAGGTGGGGCACGTGGTCGTGGGAGAGTAGGTAGGGTGACTGCTACGGCGCCATCCTCGCCGCCACCCCCAGCTGTTTCACCCGAGCACGTGACTGCTAGGGTGGACTCGTCCGAGGAGGAGGCTACACGGACTCCGGTCCACGAGCCTCTGGTCAACGGGTCTTGGTCCCACGAGCCTCGGGTCGACTGGCCTTCGGCCCACGAGAGTTCGGCCCACGAGACCCTGGAGGAGCACACGTCCGGATGGGGTACCTGGCCGGATCAGCCCGAGGAGCCGAGTGGCCATGCTGATGATGGCGGGGAGCTGACTGATCTTGAGGAGGAGGGGGGCACCGTCTACCAGCGTGGTGCTACACGGCTCCCGTCCGTGCCGGCGACCCGCGAGCAGAGGTGGTTGATTTTCCCTGATGGGGAGAGGTACGTAGGTGCATTTAATATTTTTGTACCTTGTGCATTCACGTTTCTTCAAATAACTAATCCGTTGGCCTTGTCATGCTGCAGGGGTTGGGACCACCATCATAGTGTCCGCCGGCCCAACTCCGTCCTTGGAGTTCTTTGCCGGCAAAACTTCCCGGGGTTTGTCATGTTGCCTGGTGAGGGTCGGCTTCCAGAGCTTGGATTGAGCTGGGAGCACTACGTGGCTGCCCCGGCCCCGCCGGATGAGATTATCGACGGTGTCGTGTGCGACACGAGGGCAGACATGGTGATCAGAAAGTTCTGGGTAATTTCTCCTTTACACATTTAAAAATCTTCAACTAGCTAGTTATTAATTGTACTAATCAATATTGTCTCATTTGATTGCAGACATTCTACAGGTGTGAGGAGGGATACGAGGAGGACGCGGCACATGTTATCGAGAACGTCTGCAAGCGCCTACTCCAGAACTTACGGCACGATGCTCGGGTGCAGGCTGTTCGAGACTACTACGCCTTGCGTGGTATCAAGAAGACCAAGCTGGCGTGCCGCGATAAGTTCCTGAGTAAGGAGCAGTACATGAAGGTAATTCTTAAGGCCTTCTACTTAAGTTCCTTCATTTAGTAATTCTTAGCCGTAGCGCTCAAGTTTCTATTTGCTAACTTAGGCGCCTCCGAGATGGTGTGCGGATCGGATGGATTGTTGGGAGGTGTTGGTCGATGAGTGGTGCTCAAAAGAATGGCTAGCCCTCCACAACGAGGCCAAGGACAAACGTGCCCAAATGGAAGGTGTGCCACACCATCAAGGCAGCTCCAACTTATATCAGTTCGGGCGCAACTGGGTATGTGGTTTGCTTCATGATTCATGCAATTCATTCATCATGCTAGCTTGAGCCCTTTAATTACTAATTTACATTGTTTCTCTCTTTCAGGCACGCCACAATAAGGTGTACGACCTATATGCCATGGCCCACACTGCCTCTTTCAAGAAAGTCAAGGCTTTCTCTCAGTCTGACCTCGATGATGCAAACAACTTCACCAACATCTCCTCCCACAACAAGCTCGTGAGATATAGAGATGAGGGGAAGGGGAGGAAAGGGGAGGACTTCAACCCGAGCCAGGGTCCCATTGATCCAGAGCTGGTGATGATATCTGGTGGCGGGAGGTCCCATGGTTCCATAGCCATTGGAGATGGACTTATCCATTGTCCTAGCACTCTCCCGGAGATCAAGGCGCACTAGTCGAGCTCCGCTCCTGAGATAAGGCCTCGTGAACGGCCAGTACAACTCGCCATCAAGGTTAGTGATACGTACTCAGTTATCTTTCTCCATTACATTGTGTGCGCTTCCATCAATGATTACAAATGGTCATGTGAGTGGTGTTGCAGGCTGCTATACAGACTGAGAGAGATAGAACGGAGAAACTTCTGGCGGAGGCGACGGAGAGGCAGCGGGAGATGGAGGAGAGGACGAGAAAGATGATGGAGGAGGAGAGGGCACGGAATGACATGCAGTTAAGGGCCATGTACGAGCTCCTTGTGGTAAGTTTCTTCTGCAGATTACTTGCTAGTCTTAACATTTGAGTCTCATTACTAACTAGTATGACTCTGTTGTGAAAACCAAATGTGCAGTCTATGTGCGAGAAGTCCGGTCAGCCCGCTCCGCCGATGCCAGTGATTGCTCCTGGGAGCACGGTGAGTTTAATTTGAATGGACATTACTTGCTAGTCTTAACATTTGAGTGTCATAATGCTAACGAGACATTGGAAATGATCTTTGGTGCAGCTTAACTCCAGAAACGCATCGCACGATCCTTCTCCAGGTAGCGGCACTAGCCACCCCGCTCCTACACCTCCCTGATCACGGTAAGTTTCTCTAGTGTTTTGCTTAACAAATGCATAAAGACCTAGACTTAGCTTTATTTCCTCCAATATGCTTACCATAATGACCTAGAGTTAGCTTCTTTCCTCCAAAATGACCCATTTTACCTAGGTTAGCTTATAAATGATGCAGTTCATCCAAGTTAGCTCAAAAATGACCCATTTTACCTAGATTAGCTCCTAAATGATCCATTTTACCTACGTTAGCTTTAAAATGGCCCATTTCACCTAGGTTAACTCCAAAATGACCCATCTTACCTAGGTTATCTCATAAACGATCCATTTCAACTAATTTAGCTCATAAACGACCATTTCACCAAGTTAGCTAAAAACGATCCATTTCACCTAAATTAGCTCTTAAATGATCCATTTCACCTAAGTTAGCTCAAAAAGATCCATTTCAACTAAATTAGCTCATAAATGATCCATTTCAACAAAGTTAGCTCAAAAACGATCCATTTCAACTAAGTTAGCTCATAAATGATCCATTTGACCTAAGTGAGCTAAAAAAGATCCATTTCACCTTAGTTACCTAAAAAACGATCCATTTGACCCTAGTTAGCTCATAAACGACCCATTTCAACAAAGTTAGCTCATAAATGATCCATTTCACCTTAGCTAGCTCATAAACGACCCATTTCAACTTAGTTAGCTCATATATGATCCATTTCACGTAAGTTAGCTCATAAATTACATACTCTTCTTGTTCTAGTCTTCTTCTTGTTCTATTCTTCTTGTTCTAGTCACCGATTTCTAACTTTCTTATTTTTCATTTTGCAGATTTCATTCACTTGACGAAAGCTTGCATAGATGGAGTGCTCCTTATCCCTTTCTCTGTTTCTTTTGTATCGTTGAACTATGCATGTATCGTTGGATGAAACTATTGTAATATATATGGTTGGATGCCTCTATGTTGAACTTGCTATGTATGATGGAACTATGCATGGAACTATGTATGATGAAGTTATGTGTTGGATATCTTATATGTTTGCTCTGTAATGGCCTTGTGAAATATATCTATATATGTCATATATATTTGTGTTGAAAATTGTTGGATTTAATACAAAACAGAAAAAAGAGCCAATATGCAGGCTCTTTGCCGTCTGCCACCGACGGGAACGGGCTCTTTGCCGTCTGCCGCGGACGGCAAAGAGGCCACGTGGCATCCAGCTGTGCTTCCTGGGAGCTGACCCATTTGGTCAATTTGCCTACAGTGGCAGACGGCAAAGAGTAAATGAGTTTGCCGTCAGCGGCGGACGGCAAAGGCCTGCCATGTGGTGACATGTAGATGACATCATACGGCGGACGGCAAAGACACTAGAAAGTTTGCCGTCCGCGGGCAGACGGCAAAGGCCTGCCGTTAGCCACTTAACGGACTGAGAGCACAATTATTGCCGTCCGCTCTCTTTGCCGTCCGCGGCAGACGGCAAAGGGTCTTTGCCGTCAGCCACCAGGAAACAGACGGCAAAGAAGCTGTTTATCGTAGCCTACTTTGCCGGGGCCTTTTGCCGTCCGCGGCGGACGGCAAAGGCCTTTGCCGTCCGCCGTTCATGCCTTTGCCGTCCGCCGTGGCAGACGGCAAAATAGCTGATTCCTGTAGTGAATATCGGATCAACATTGAGAGTGTGCTCAGCGAGTTCTCTAGGTACACCTGGCATGTCAGAAGGTTTCCATGCAAAAATGTCCCTATTCTCACGGATGAACTCGATGAGCGCGCTTTCCTATTTTGGATCCAGATTGGCACTGATGCTAAACTGCTGAGATGAATCACCTGGAACGAAATCAACAAGTTTAGTCTCATCCGCCGACTTAAATTTCACTGCCGGCTCATGCTCCGTACTCGGCTTTTTCAGAGAGGTCATATCTGTTAGGTCAACATTGTCCTTGTAGAATTTCAACTCCTCTGTTGCACAAACAGATTCTGCATAAGCCGCATCGCCTTCCTAACACTCCAAAGCCACCTTCCGGCTGCCGTGAACCGTAATGGTCCCATTGTGACCCGGCATCTTAAGCTGTAAATACACGTAACACGGTCGTGCCATGAACTTGGCGTAAGCCGGCCGCCCAAATATGGCATGATACGGACTTCTTATCTTGACCACCTCAAAGGTCAATTTTTCCACCCTGTAGTTGTACTCGTCTCCAAAGGCCACTTCCAACTCAATTTTGCCAACTGGATAAGCCGACTTACCAGGCACCACACCGTGGAAAACAGTGTTTGACTAGCTGAGGTTCTTATCAATCAACCCCATACGACGGAAAGTCTCATAATAGAGGATGTTGATACTGCTGCCTCCATCCATGAGCACCTTAGTGAACTTATATCCTCCCACTTGAGGAGCCACCACCAAGGCCAAGTGACCCGGGTTGTCAACCCGGGGAGGGTGATCCTCCCTACTCCACACAATAGGCTGTTGAGACCATCTTAAATAACGCGGAACCGCCGGCTCAACCGCATTCACAGCCCTCTTATGAAGCTTCTGATCTCGTTTACACAGACTGGTGGTAAATATGTGATACTGTCCACCGTTAAGCTGCTTTGGATTGGTTTGATAACCCCCCTGCTGCTGTTGATGACCCTGGCCAGACTGCTGATTAAAGCCCCCTTGACCGTTCTGTGGATTAGAATTTGAGCCGCCGCCCGGGCCATGAAAGCCGCCGGCGCCTGAGCCGCCGCCCGGGCCATTATTGGCATTAAAAGCGTTGGAGTTCTTAAAGGCCTTCATGATGGCACAATCTTTCCATAGATGAGTAGCTGGCTTCTCCCTGGATCCATGCCTTGGACAAGGCTCATTCAACAACTGCTCGAGCGTTGGGCCTGACCCGCCAGCTCGGGGAGGCGGCCTCCCTTTACGTCGCTGGTTGTTACGCTGTGAGTTGGCATTGGCCACAAACTCCATACTGCCATCAGCCTTACGCTTGTTACCCCCTTGGTTTGCCGGGTTATGCTGAGGACCCTTGCCATTGCCGTTCTTTCTTCCCTTCCCTGCCCTCTCATCATCTGAAGCGGGGTCCTTGGTACTATCAGAGTCGGCGTACTTGACGAGAGCCGCCATCAGCGTACCCATATCACTGCAGTCGCGCTTGAGCCGCCCGAGTTTCATCTTCAGGGGCAGGAAGCGACAATTCTGCTCTAACATTAAGACTGTAGAGCCGGCATCCATCTTATCAGATGAATGTATTATCTCTTTGACCCGGCGAACCCAATGTGTCGTAGACTCACCCTCCTGCTGTTTACAGTTAATCAAATCCACAATTGACATAGACTGCCTACAGGTATCTTTGAAGTTCTGGATGAACCGGGCTTTCAGCTCAGCCCAAGACCCGATGGAATTCGGTGGTAGCCCTTTCAACCAAGTGCGGGCAGTCCCATCTAACATCATGGTGAAGTACTTAGCCATCGCCGCTTCACTGACCTCCAACAATTCCATGGCCATCTCATAGCTCTCGATCCAGGCTGCGGGTTGTAAATCAGCCGTGTAATTAGGCACCTTCCTAGGCCCTTTGAAGTCCTTGGGTAGACGTTCGTTGCGGAGGGCCGGCACTAAACAGGGGACACCCCCAGTCCTTGTAGGGATACCCACGTCGATGGAAGCCGTCGGATAAGCCGGGGGCGTCTGGTAAGCCGTCAACTGAGGCACCTGCTCCGCCCCTTGCCGCACTCTGTCTTGGTCTATCGCGTGAAAGACTTCGTTATGAGCCGGGCCATGACCAGGTGGCAAGTCATGGCGTCGGACGTTACTTGAGCCGGGCGCAGAAACCATGTGCCTGCTATAACTCGGGCTCCGGCCTGGACGAGGGGTTGAATGGATCCTGTCTCAGCTGTAAGAGTACGCCTCCTGCTGTGCCAGCACTGTCTGAAGGAGTTCTCTGACCCGGCGGGTTTCCACAGCCGTTGGAGAGTCGCCATCAATTGGGAGAGCCGCCAGCCATGCTGCTGCGGCGACCATGTTTTCCAGCGGGTTAGCATAATGACCCGGTGGTATTGGCACATACTGAGGCGGGGCAGGGTTCACCCGGGGAGGCCCCATAACAGGGGTCCCAGACCCGGGCACTACGACTCCCGGCGGGTTACTAGACCCTGCACCTGGCGTGTTGAAGAGGTTCCGAGGATCGTAGACCGGAGGGAGTCGTGATTGGGCCTTTTGATGCCTCCTTCTCATGACCTCGTTGGACGCGTTCTGATCCATCGTGAGCTGGAAGGACTGCGCCTGAATCAACTGAGTCTGGGCGTCGAGAGCCGCCCTCTCCGCAGCCATCCTGATCCCTTCCGCTGCTAGATCCTCCTTGGCTTTCACTAGATCTAACTTTAACTGTGCCACCTCCGCGTCATGCTGAGCTTGATCCGCCGGGTCAACCGTGGCGGTTAACAGGGCCGTCATCTTGTCCATGAGATCCATCAGCACCTGAGCCGGCGAGGGCACCGGATTTCCTGACCCGGCGGTGGGATTCTGAACGGGCTGGGCACCGGCCATGAAGATTCCAACCCGGCTCGGCGGCTCAAACGGGTCCGGAATGCTGTCACCATCGGAACATCCCATGAGCCTGCCATCTTGAAGTTGATACAACGAGTTTGACTCATCTGTAGACGACTCGCCGTCAGAGCCGGCGGCCGTCTCATCACCAGATCCAGATCTGTCGGAGAGCCCTCCATGGATATATCCCACAAAAGCATGCTTCAAGGCAGGCAGGGCCAGGGCGGGTCGTGCGTGCTGAGCCGTTTCGACGAGATCGGCGCAGAGATCCGGCTCAGGGCCCGGCTCACCAATCTTGCCAATGAAAGCATGAATTCCGCCGAAGGGGACCCGGTATCCGTACTCAATTGAGCCGGCGTCAGGGCCCTAGTTTGCATCGTCGATGTAGAGCTTGCCGCGATGACTCTTGGTCATCCGGCCCATAGCGTATCCCTTGAGCCCTTCGAAGCTGCCCTTCAAGAACTCAAATCCATCGTGCGCTGGCCCCACGGTGGGCGCCAACTGTCCTGGAATTATCACGGCAGATGTCCTCGAGCTAGGACTTAGTCGTGGAGCCATCGCAACTAGGAAGCTTGAAGGGGTTAAACGGGACAAGAAACACGAGGGTTATACTGGTTCGGCCCCTTACGGTGAAGGTAAAAGCCTACGTCCAGTTGAGGTGGTATTGATTAGGGTTTCGAGGACTAGGGAGCTTAATTGCTAGGCCTGGCTCTTGATGAGATCTTCCTTGTCCCTAAACCACTGCCGGGTCTTCCCTTTATATAGAGAGGCTGACACCCAGCGGCTTTCAGAGTCCCGGCCGGCTCATAAGAGTGTCCAGCTCGGACTCTCAACTATCCTTGCCTACTACAAGTTCTATCTAAAGGCGGTTGTGACTACGGGCCTTAAGCCGTCACCGGGTCATAAGCCCATCTTTGGCCCACCGTCTTCAAGCTTGGCGCCGGGCTTCAGGCGATGACCCTTATGAGTAACCCGGCCCCACCGGGCGGGTGACTCTAAGGTCTATATCCTCAACAAGCGGCGAGCTCCTCTCGGTGGCGGGGTCAGCTCCGGCGTCGGCGGCTTCGGTCGAGGCAGGGAACGGGGTGAGGGAGGCGGCGGGGTGGCGGGGTATATATAGGAGGGGGGTGCCGTGGGGGAGGGGTAAGGCAGCGGCGGCGTCGTCCCCGACCGGGACTCGGGCGGCGGCGGGAGCTAGGTCTCCGGGAGGGAGACGGCTCGCGCGGCTAGGCTGGGCTTCGGCCCAGTCGGCGCTCGTGCGTTTTTTTTAAATTAATTCCGCC
Organism: Triticum aestivum; assembly: GCF_018294505.1. Lineage (NCBI taxonomy): Eukaryota > Viridiplantae > Streptophyta > Magnoliopsida > Poales > Poaceae > Triticum > Triticum aestivum. Next base: position 25,075,012 of record NC_057811.1, on the reverse strand, counting down.
GAACCTAAAAAAAATCATAGAAAAATAAATAAAAAACTAAAATTGCCCAAATAAAATTTCACTGCCTAATCAAAATAATTAGAACGAGGTGAACATTTTCTTGGCCCTAAAAATGCAGTTTTTAAAACATGCAATTTTTTTAACGCAAATAAAATTGCAAATAAAATCCGAATAAAATCAAATATTTGATTTTAATATTTTTCCTCCAATATTTCAATTATTTTGGAGAAGTCATATTTTCTCCTCTCATTTATTTTAATATGAAATATTTTCGGAGAGAAAAATAATTAAAACCAAAAATCCTCGTTTCACTTATTTGATAAAAATCAAATATGAAAACCGGGCAAAATCCCCAACTCTCTCCGAGGGTCCTTGAGTTGCTTAGGATTTTCAAGGATTTGCCAAAATGCAATAAGATATGCTATGCAATGATGATCTAATGTATAACATTCCAAATTGAAAATTTGGGATGTTACAAACCTACCACCCCCTTAAGATGAATCTCGCCCTCGAGATTCGGGTTGGCTGGAAAATAGGTGAGAGTGGTTCTTCCATAGATCTTCCTCTCGCTCCCAGGTGGCTTCATCTTCCGTGTGGTGACTCCACTGAACTTTGCAAAACTTGATAACCTTGCTGCGGGTGACTCGGCTGGCATACTCGAGAATCTTAACTGGTTTCTCCTCATAGGTCAAGTCACTATCCAACTGAATCGCTTCCAATGGCACCGTATCTTTCAGTGGTATCTCGGCCATCTCTGCGTGGCACTTCTTCAACTGGGAAACGTGAAATACAGCATGTACTCCTGACAATCCTTCAGGCAATTCCAGCTTGTAAGCAACTTCTCCCATACGCTCCAATACTTTGTATGGTCCTACAAAACGTGGCGCTAACTTTCCTTTAACTCCAAAGCGCTTCACTCCTCGAAGTGGTGATACACGAAGATAAACTCTGTCTCCGACTTCGTGAACTGTCTCCTTGCGTTTAGAATCCGCATAACTCTTCTGCCTGGATTGGGCTACCTTGAGCCTATCGCGAATCAACTTCACTTTCCGTCCGGACTCTTTAATCAAATCTGGTCCAAACAACTGGCGGTCTCCAACTTCGTCCCATAACAATGGTGTTCTACACCTCCTTCCGTACAAAGCTTCGAAAGGGGCCATCTTCAAACAGGTTTGATAACTGTTGTTGTAAGAAAACTCTGCATACGGCAAATTGTCGTCCCAACTAGATCCATAATCTAGCGCACAAGCTCTCAACATGTCCTCCAAAATCTGATTGACTCTCTCGGTCTGTCCATCTGTCTGTGGATGAAAAGCTGTACTGAATTCTAGCCTGGTTCGCAAAGTTTCATGTAACTGATTCCAAAACTTCGAGGTAAACTGGGTTCCTCTATCTAATACAATGGTCCTCGGAACTCCATGCAGACATACGATTCTGGTCATGTATATTTTTGCCAACTTAGCACTGGTGTAAGTGGTCTTCACTGGGATGAAATGAGCTACTTTCGTCAAACGATCGACTACAACCCATATCGAGTCATAGCCTGAACGAGTCCTGGGCAATCCCGTGATAAAATCCATGCCTAGTTTATCCCACTTCGATTCGGGTATCGGCAATGGCTGTAGCAATCCTGCTGCCTTCTGATGCTCTGCCTTTACTCTCTGACATACATCACAAACTGCTACATACTCCGCAATATCCTTCTTCATTCCGGTCCACCAGAAAGTATCCTTCAAATCCAAATACATCTTGGTATTTCCTGGGTGAATCGAATACGGTGAATCATGGGCCTCTTGCAAGATCAACTTCCTGATCTGCGGATCATTGGGCACATAAACTCGGTCCTCAAACCATAAGGTATCGTGCTCATCCTCGCGAAATCCCTTGGCTTTTCCTTTGCTCAACCTTTTCTTTATCTCATCAATCTCCTTGTCTGTCTTTTGAGCTTCCCTGATCTTTTCCATCAAGGTAGACTGAATCTCCAACGTTGCTAAATAGCCTCTCGGTACTATCTCCAAACATAGCTCGCGAATATCCTCGGCTAATACTTTCGGTACCTCTCCGGTCATGAGTGTGTTGACATGGCTCTTGCGGCTCAACGCGTCTGCTACTACGTTAGCCTTTCCGGGATGATAATGCAATCTCATATCATAATCCTTTCTGAGCTCCAACCATCTCCTTTGCCTGAGATTCAACTCCTTTTGCGTGAAAATGTACTTCAAACTCTTGTGATCCGTGTACACCTCACAGTGATTTCCGATGAGAAAATGTCTCCATGTCTTCAACGCATGTACCACGGCTGCTAACTCCAAATCATGGGTGGCATAATTCTTCTCATGGGGTTTAAGTTGTCGTGAAGCATATGAAACAACTCTTCCCTCCTGCATAAGCACTGCTCCAAGTCCTCGACGAGAAGCATCGCAATAAACTTCATAATCCTTGCGTTGATCTGGCAGGATCAACACTGGTGATGTAACCAAACGTTTCTTCAACTCCTGAAAACTAGCTTCACAATCCTCAGTCCAATTGAACTTGGTGTCTTTCTTCAATAGCTCAGTCACGGGCTTAGCAATCCTCGAGAAATTCTCAATGAACCTCCGGTAGTATCCTGCAAGTCCAAGAAAACTCCGGATTTCTCCAACTGATGCGGGTGATTCCCAGTTTGTTACTGTGTCAACTTTGGTGGGGTCTACTGCTATTCCTTCTCCGGATATAACGTGTCCGAGGAATCCAACTTCCTTCAGCCAAAACTCACATTTGCTGAACTTGGTGTATAGCTGATGTTCTCTGAGCTTCTCAAGTACCAAACGCAAATGCTCCTTATGCTCCTCTTCATTCTTTGAGTAGACGAAAATGTCATCAATGAACACTACGACGAACTTATCCAAAAACTCCATAAACACTTTGTTCATCAGGTTCATGAAATAGGCAGGTGCGTTAGTCAGACCAAATGACATAACGGTATACTCATACAGCCCATACCTGGTGGTAAAAGCTGTCTTTGGTATATCCTGCTCTCGAATCTTCAACTGATGGTATCCTGATCGTAGATCGATCTTGGAAAATACCTTAGCTCCTTGTAAGTGGTCAAACAAATCATTGATCATCGGCAGTGGGTACTTATTCTTGATGGTCACTTCATTCAATCCACGATAATCAACGACCATCCTTAATGATCCATCCTTCTTCTCCACTAGAAGTACCGGCGATCCCCAAGGTGACGAACTTGGGCGAATATAGCCTTTATCCAGTAACTCCTTAATCTGCTTCTTAATCTCCTCCAAATCTTTTGCGGGCATCCTGTACGGTCTCTTAGATATTGGTCCTGTGCCTGGCAAAAGCTCGATCAGAAACTCGATGTCTCTATCGGGTGGCATGCCTGGCAACTCTTCTGGAAATACATCCGGGTAATCCTTCACCACTGGTACTTCCTCCTGTACAACGCCTGATAAGGAATTCACTTGAGTCCTCTTCGGCACATGCCGGGATACATACTTAATCCTTCTTCCTTCTGGGGTGGTAAGAGAAATCGTCTTACTGGCGCAATCAATGTTCCCTCCATACTTCGATAACCAATCCATACCCAAAATTACATCCAAACCTTGCGACTCCAAGATTATCAAGTCTGAGGGGAAAACATGCCTACCTATGGCCAATGGCATCTGAAAACATCCTTGGCTTGCCATATACTCTGCTCCTGGTGAACTTACTAACATAGGTGTTTTAAGAACCTTGGTGGGCAGTTTATACTTATCCACAAATCCCCTTGATATGTATGAATGCGATGCACCAGTATCAAAAAGAACGAGTGCAGTAAATGACTTAACCAAAAACTTGCCTATTACTGCATCTGGCTGAGCTTCAACCTCTTCCACGCTAACGTGGTTCACATGTCCTTTGTTGAAAGGGTTCGGCTTCTTCCCAGAGCTTCCATTGCCATTTCCATTCTGGGCTTCAGGACATTCATTGGCATAATGTCCAGTCTTCTGGCACTTAAAGCAAGTGACTTGGCTCAGGTCTCTCTTAGCTGGGGTTGAAGGGTTGGTACGGTTCTGGCCATTGCTTCCTCCATTCCCATTGCCATTCTTGGGGCCATTATGGTTGTGCGAACTACCTCCTCCATGGGTATGCTGAAAATGTCCTCCCGATTTCGGGGTAAAACGTGGCTTCTGCTGAGCTCCAGAATTGTACTTCCCTTGTCCATACTTCCTCTTACGGTTTTCAAGCTGCTGCTGCTTCCCTTCAATCATGAGAGCTCTATCTACCAACTCCTGGTAGTTGTTGAAGGTTGCTACCATCAGCTGCAAGCTCAGCTCATCATTCAGTCCTTCCAGAAAATTCTCCTGCTTGGCTGCATCTGTAGCAATGTCATCTGGAGCATAACGTGCTAACTTACTAAAGTCCTCCACATACTGGCCTATGGTGCGTCCTCCTTGGCGTAGGTTGCGAAACTCACGCTTCTTCATAGCCATAGCTCCTGCTGAAACATGGGCAGTACGGAAAGCTTGCTGAAACTGGTCCCATGTGACAGTGTCAATAGGGTGTGTGGCTGTGTAATTCTCCCACCATGATGTTGCGGGTCCATCAAGCTGATGTGCGGCAAAACGCACTCTCTCCGCATCTGTGCATCCTGTAGTGGTCAACTCCCTTCCAACTTTGCGGAGCCAATCATCTGCAACAATCGGCTCGGTGCTGCTGGAAAACACCGGCGGATTTAGCCTCAAGAAACGGGTTAAGTGATCAACAGGTGGTGGTGGGTTGTTGTTGTTGTTGTTGTTGTTGCCTTGGTTCTGTACTAATACTTGCATCAGTGCATTCTGCTGCTGAATCAACTGAGTGATCTCCGGTGGAAAAACAAATCCGGTGTCGCCTCTCGGAGGCATCTGATAGGTTTAGAAAAGATGAGATATAGAATAGAATGAGGTCTAGAGAGAAAACACTACCCATATGCTCATGAGACAAACACCAACAATATCACTCAATCAACAAGGCATACAATCGATCAAACTGTCGTTACTACGTGCTCGGACTATACTATATACATGGGGGAAAATACTACTACTGATTATGGTGGTCTACTAGAAATTTTGATCAGCCGAAGACTCCATGATATCTGCTCCAGCTTCATCAACATAGTCATCTTCACTTGGGTCCAAGTCGGTGTCGTCGATGATGATGTAGTTATCCGGGCAAGTAGAATCGTCGTCTTGTCCTCCAGGTGCTGGGTCTCCCATGAAAACTCCGATCTTCTTTATCAGGTCTTCATTTTTCTCCAATAGTGTTGCGATTTCCTCCTCATATCCATCGCGTGTAGCCTTGAGTTCTTCCTCCAACTCCGTGATCTTGGTCAATGCCTTCTTTAGACCTATCATGTCTACGCACATCTGGTTCTCCTGGCGATGAATGTGTTGGTTTTGCTCCTGGATGAAAGCTGCAATTGATCCATCCTTCTTGGTGCTGATCATCTCCCATTGCTCATCTCGGCGTCCACAAATCTGGTAGATAGTATCCTTAAGCTCCCTGTGGTACACTTCTCCAATGCGTCCCATAGAGATGTGGGCTGCCATGCTCTTCCCTAAACTCCAGGTTGGTGCATCAAAGGAAAACTCTATAGGCTCAGTGACTGGCGTAAACGTCCTTCCTGGAACTTGAACTTGAATCTTCCAGCGCTCTTCTTCTGGTAGTGTGGCGTTGTAGGTTCTGGTGAAGCTTGGAATTCCGATGTTTAGGTATCTAGTGACTTCCTTCAAGTGGCATCCAAAGGGTGTATCTTCATCTGGTTGCATGAACTTGTTCCTTGCATCCGCCATTCCTAAAAGAGTAGAAAATGGAGAGGAGTAAGAAATGAGAAGAGAGTAGTGTTCTAGGGTTTAAACTTAGTGGTCGTGTCCTACAGTGAACGTGTGCTCTGATACCACCTTTGTAGCGACCAGACCTCAAACAATCTGTGCTTCTGTGCACCAGTGTCATCCCTGGATCAGTAATGCTGACACGCACAGTACAAATGGAGGATTTATACAGAGTAGCAATCACACACTTATTACAACGAGTATCTCACAAGATAAATAAGTATGATAAATATGGCTTAAGGTCATCTAAATATGATAACAGCGGAAGACTTGGAAGATAAGTGAGTCCATTAACTCCAACGGCATCACTGAGTATAAGACCACGACCTAAGGCACCTTACTCGTCGTCTGAAAAGTCTGCAACATGAAACGTTGCAGCCCGAAACGGGTCAGCACATGGAATATGCTGGCAAAATAACACATAGAGAGTAATGAACAGAATGATGCTATAACTACATGCATATTTGGCTGGTGGAAAGCTCTATGGTTACTGTTTTGCGAAAAGCCAATTTTTCCCTACTGCAAAGGAATAAATTTTATTTAACTATCATGGTGGTTGTTAAACATTGAGATGGTTGACATCATCTCAATCCCAATTAAGTTATCATCATTAACCCAACAAAATTAATTAAAGTAACATGGTGATGAGATTCACATGATAATCCAGATACTAGATACTCAAAACGTCCATAACCGGGGACACGGCTAACCATGATTAGTTTATACACTCTGCAGAGGTTTGTGCACTTTTCCCACAAGACTCGATCGCCTCCGCTTGATTCTCGCACTACATGATGTTTGAGAAACGGATGACCGAGACACAGTCTTTCCGAAGAGGTCCCCTTAACCGATAGATAGGCCAATACACCTACAATCCCCTACATCTGCTAGCCCATCATGGAAAGGTTTCCCACAACTTACTCGACTATGCTAGAGCCCATAATAGCTTGCGGCTGCACACGGAAGTTTCTAGCATGAATAATCTCATGATCCCTTTGAACCTGGGTGGCGGTCCAAAAGAAAAACACAGGCAATCCTGGAATACCCAGGTACCTCAATCCACCCAGATGTGAGTTTTAGTTGCCACCTTAAGTAAACCATTAATTAACAATCTCACATCTCTCGTGAATATCTCTCAAACCCAATCCACGTCTACCAGCAGAGCATAGCGATATAAGCAACGCAGAAGTAACTCCCAAGGTTTGATAATAAACAGGTAATAGGTACTACCTCAACTACTTCCCAATTCCCACAATTTAATTAGATCCTAACCATGCAATGTTTGAGGGTTGATCTAATGCAATAAAACTGGGTAGTAAAGAGATATCATCAAAGTGTTACTTGCCTTGCTGATGATCCGTGAAACCTAGAGATTCCAAGTAGCAAGCGGCGCACTCCGGGTACTCTATCGCAAACAAACAAGCATACAATAAGCACTCATCAACTGCACAAGTAAAACTCAAATATAAGATCTAACCAGAAAGTTCAACTTAAGAATCTCCGGTTTGCAAAAAGAAACAAATCGAACGACGCAACGAAAGTCAAACGGCGAAAGAAACAAGCTTCGTTTACTAATCTGGATCTAGGTCAAATTTTACAGTAGCAAAAACTTGTTTGAGTAGGTTAACCGGAAAGAGAATTTCGATACGAAACTCTAGGCGCTTGAATCGCCTGATTCCGATAAACGAGCGAAAAGTTAAACTAAAACGAAAAACAGATCAGAAATCGCGATTCTGGAAAATCGCGGATAATCCGACGAAAATAAAACTGACGAACAGTTAAACGAACGGACGTTCGCTAACAGCGACTAACCAATGAACACGTTCGTTAAAACGAACAGATCGGTGAACGTTCACTAACAAACTAAACCGAAGAAAAAAAATAAACCGATCATAAAAAAATAAACCTAGGGTTCTAAAAAAATAAACCGAAGCGGTTTTTTGAAAAAAAACAGACAGTCGGCGGCGGCTGCGGCTACCTCATCGGGGCAACTCCGGCGGGGCTCGGGACGGGCTCCGGCGGGGCTCGGGGGTGCGGCGAGGGGCGGCGGGGCTCGGCGAGGC
>NC_057811.1:25063493-25066641 GCF_018294505.1 Triticum aestivum | reverse complement strand
GACGGGCGGCGGCGTTCGGGGCTCTGGCGGCGAGCTCCTCTCGGCGGCGGTGTCGGCTCCGGCGTCGGCGGCTTTGGTCGAGGCGGGGAACGGGGTGAGGGAGGCGGCGGGGTGGCGGGGTATATATAGGAGGGGGGTGCCGTGGGGGAGGGGTAAGGCGGCGGCGGCAGCGTCCCCGACCGGGACTCGGGCGGCGGCGGGAGCTAAGTCTCCGGGAGGGAGACGGCTCGGGCGGCTGGGCTGGGCCGTCGGCTGGGCTTCGGCCCAGTCGGCGCTCGCGCGTTTTTTTAAATTAATTCCGCCGAATTTAAAAAAATCATAGAAAAATAAATAAAAATCTAAAATTGCCAAAATAAATTTTCACCGCCTAATTAAAATAATTAGAACGAGGTGAACATTTTCTTGGCCCTAAAAATACAGTTTTTAAAACGTGCAATTTTTTTAACGCAAATAAAATTGCAAATAAAATCCGAATAAAATCAAATATTTGATTTTAATATTTTTCCTCCAATATTTCAATTATTTTGGAGAAGTCATATTTTCTCCTCTCATTTATTTTAATATGAAATATTTTTTGGAGAGAAAATAATTAAAACCAAAAATCCTCGTTTCACTTATTTGATAAAAATCAAATATGAAAACCGGGAAAAATCCCCAACTCTCTCCGAGGGTCCTTGAGTTGCTTAGGATTTTCGAGGATTTGCCAAAATGCAATAAAATATGCTATGCAATGATGATCTAATGTATAACATTCCAAATTGAAAATTTGGGATGTTACAGGAGCAGGGTGTGGGGTTTCGTCGCGGGTTTTCGCGGCCTCGGTGTACGAATGGGTGGGCGGATGGGATGGCAGTGGGGAACCATGGCTTAGAGACGCGCTTGTCCGAAATGTGGGGTAAGTTACGAAAGTACCCCCACCGATTTGAGGCGGTTCTTTCGGTCCAGGGGTACCACAGGCATTTCGCGTGTCGGGATTTCACAGGAGGTGGGAGTTTTCACGCGCGCTGTAATTTCGGAATAGCAAGGCGCGGGTTGAGATGGAGGGAGTTCCCGGAGCACAATGAGACAAAGATATATCTTAAATACTTCGGGCTAACAAGGCGCGGGTTGAAATTTCCGGAGAAGCCTAACGTGTACTGTACCAAATCAATGCGCACTACAAATGTCATTCAAAACTTTGAATTCATTTTATGTTCAATTAAAATATTTCGCTACTTCTATAATGCATGCAACCTACTACTCAAATGAACGTTTTAGTGCATTCCAAACGTATATACTACCGCTTCAATATGAACTAAATTTGAATTCGTTTCTCTATTTGAATCAGATCTACAGTAATGATTGTTGTGAAGTCAAAGCATTTGAATTCGTTTCTCTGTTTTAATAAGATCTACAATCATCATTATTGTCAAGTTAAACCACCATTTGTGTATTATCTTCACAGCACACCACATGATTAGTCTCGAGTTACATATGAACTATGTGTACTATATGAACTCGAACTAGAGTTTTTGAATCCACTTTATTTTGATTTCAAATCACATTACATTTCTAGCTCTAGCTAGATCTTCATAATCTAAACCATGTCTCATATGTATAATGTGTTTATCACATTATGTATGGTGCCCCGCCCCCTGCGCCTGCAAGTATTTAGATGTGAGTTGCAAACACCACACATTACCACAAATTCAAATAAAATGTGAGAATGTTCGATATATAGTATTGTTTAGATTGTTCGATATTCAGTTGTAAGCTGCAAACGCCACACATTATCACAAATTCAAATAAAATGTGAGATTGTTTGATGTATAGTATGGTTTAGATTGTTCGGCATTTAGCTGTGAGTTGCAAACGCCATGCATTATCACATTATGGTATAACATGTGCACAGCACGTGTAGCACCGCTATATTCATGCATGCAATGTTTAAAACACTATGATCTCCTATTCAAATATATGAATCCGCTTTCATATCAAATTATGATCTTTGTTAGTCTCTTACACCCACACAATCCTCTAACCTTTGTAGCTACCACTAACTTTCTCTCATGCATGCACACGCCCTCCTCGCCCTCCCCCTCCCTCGGCATTCTATCCACCGGGCACATTCATTTTTTTCTTTAGGTCGTTCTCCCAGAGTCTCCACAACTCCTTTCCGACACACACTGATCGATAAACCTCTCCAGCGATGCCTGCCTACAACATACACACACACCTTCAATCTCCTCCTTTATGTGTCCTTGCCTCGTGTCTCTCATACGGTCAGACACACGTGTAAACTCTCGCCCCTCTTTTCATCGATCTCACAACCGCACACTCCTCCCCCTATCTAGCTAGTAGTTGGGCCTCTCACACCACCTCCTAGCTCCATTCTCTCTGTCTATCCGTCTCGCTGGGCCTTATTTGCCTCTAACAAATGGACGTACACCGACCGATCTCTCGCTATACATATAGCTAGCTAGGTCCTTATAACTCGTTTTTACCCACACGTCAATTGATCTACCTCATTAGTTGTGTCTCTCCCTTCCTCCGACAAACAACAATTGATCTACCGATCTAGTTAGGTTTGCTTACCAAACACATGGTTCCCCTTCATCATCCATGGATGCGTCCCGACAGGTCTATCACGCACAGGCACACACAGAAACACATCCCCACTCTTATTGATAACATTGCAGTCCCACCCTCAGTTTGTCTAGTAGGCCTCTCCCACCATCTTCGAGAAGCAACTCCATCACCCATCTAGCACTCTACCCCTCTCCCTCCCTCTCCCTCCCTCTCTCTCTCCTCTCTCTCTCTCTGTCCCATCATATTTCCCGTCCTTCAGTTATGTATGGATGTCAACCGATCTCCCTAAAGACATAGCTGGGTCTCTCCTTCTCAACACATATACGAGTTGTTCTACCTCTATAGTTAGGCCTCTGCCTACCCCTCCCCCCACCCCCTCCCCCCCACACACACCGATACATCAAGCGCTCTAGTCATGTCTCCCTGCCACACACAAACTTGACATATGCCCTCTAACGTTCCGGTAGGCCAGTCGCCCTATATCTTTGACTTGCACACACACACAATTTCGATGGCTCTCTTCATCGATCTCGCACCCACCCACTTGATCCTCTCTTCGACTCTATCAATAGCTATGACC
>NC_057811.1:25051294-25063225 GCF_018294505.1 Triticum aestivum | reverse complement strand
CCCCCACACACACCGATACATCGAGCGCTCTAGTCATGTCTCCCTGCCACACACAAACTTGACATGTGCCCTCTAACGTTCCGGTAGGCCAGTCGCCCTATATCTTTGACTTGCACACACACACAATTTCGATGGCTCTCTTCATCGATCTCGCACCCACCCACTTGATCCTCTCTTCGACTCTATCAATAGCTATGACCGCTCCCTCTCTTCTCGTGGATTGCCCGACCCTCTATGTATGATATGGATAGGCCTCCATTTCACACACATTGCATGCAAAATTTTGTTTGAGATGTCATCGACACATATTCCCACAAATAATTCACGAAATCAACCCCCACCCCACCCCCACCCCAAAACAAAAAACACTCACGAACGCGGTTTGTATCTCTCACACACACCCTCGTAGGTGGGGGACGTGCACGAAGAGAAGAGGTGCATGCACGGCGCACGTACTCCCGTCTCTTTCCCAACCACACCCGCGCGGGTACACGGTGGTGCTCATTTCTGTACGAAAAAGGCAGCCCACGTGGTAATTTGGCACGTGTACTGGTTGTCCACTTGGTGGAGGGAGGATCGTCTACCACGGGTGAACAAACAAATTGCGACTTGACGTGTTATGTTAAAAAAAGAGGCAAACCATGTGGGGCCTACCTTAGAGGCAAGGCTCTATACACTGGAGTACTTTTGATGTGTCCCGTCAACTCGCAGAACGAGGAGAAGCTTGCTTAGTATGCCGTCTCCCCCGCCCACGGGCGCGGTGGCTCGCAGGATGAGGTGAAGCTTGCTCCGCCTTAGGCCCGCTCCCTCGCCCATGCGTGCGGTGGCTCGCAGGACGAGGAGAAAAATTTACTACTCCCTCCGTTTACTCCTCGTCCCTACTACCTTGGTTATAGAGATTATATCATATTGTTTGGAATATATATGTCCTTTAGTAGATTTCAATATGAACTACTAGTACATACTCCAAACACTGATGTATATAGACGTATTTTAGAGTGTAGATTCACTCATTTTGCTCCGTATGTAGCACTCTCCCTCGGCCCTCGACCCTCGCCCACGTGGTGAACGTGCAACAATTCATTCGGTCTCATATAGCCAGAACGATATATACTGCACTACCATTATTGCTCGACTTCCCGAAGAGGCGCAGAGCCAATCGCAAGGTTAATATTTTGGAGATGCCAAGCGCAAGGTTATAGGAGAACGAGTAGTAGGTGCCGCATCATTTATAAATAAAGTTTTTTTTCTTCAGTGGCACGTACGCAATATGATAGGTTCATATGGAGAGAAAAGGAAACCGCTCCACTATATACATAGTCTGGACGGGCCAGCCTACACGGTTGCTTGCTGGGGTTGCTCTCTTCACACTCTCTCGCACAAAACGACTGTGGCCACATCTCTAACATCCCGGCGGATCACGTCCGCTTGGGGAAGGGGTGGATGCTTAGTGTAGATGCGGTGGCCGTCGCCGACGGCGAAAACCCACTGTCGGCACGTCCCGATCAGGGGTCCCCGCCGTTCTCTCTCACAAAGCTGGTGAGGTTGCCTTCGTCCCTTGCTCACTGCCGCAACGTGGGCAGTTGCCGCCTCCCGCTGCCCTCCTCAAGGTTGAGCTACGTCCCTCAGGTACAACTCCCTTTACAGCCGGCTTGCACCACTGCTCCAGCTGCCCACATCACTCCCTGTGGATATTTCTCTACTTCTTTGCCCCGCACATACCTCTACTGGCTTCTACGTACTGTATTTGTGATGAGTTTATGTCTCATCAACTAGTCCCAGTAATCTTATTCTAATCACGCTTCTTCAATTTCTTTGCCACAGGGATGCTAATCTCGATTTTGGTGAAACTGCACAAAATGATCCGATGGTCAAAAGGTTGCAAACTTCATTTATTAGGAAGCTCGAACGTTGCCAGCAAATTGAAGCCTGGTCAGGGTTCACGGTTCAAGGCCTAGGGACTGCATGGATCGTTTTTTTCTTTAGCTGCCTCTGTTCCAAAATAAGTGTCAACTTTAGTAGTAGTACAACTTTGTACTAAAGTTTGCACAAAGTTGAGACACTTATTTTGGAACGGAGGGAGTACATATTTGCTATGATCTGTCAATCATTGAGATGCAATAGCATGCATGTTAGTCTCCTTTGTATTTGATAAAATGTTGCAACGGGCAACCTTGGACGCAAGATACATGTAACAGAAGCTGGAAGCTTCATAGCATTGTACAAATTTATCTCGCTAATAAATTACAGTACGTACTATACTAGTACTTCCTCCGTTCCTAAATATAAGTCTTTGTAGAGATTTCACCATGAACCACATGCGGATGTATATAGATGCATTTTAAGTGTAGATTCATTCATTTTGTTCCGTATGTAGTGGAATCTCTACAAAGACTTATCTACTAGTAATAGCTAGCCCCCACTACTAGGAATTCTCTATCCTCTCCTTGAGCCACATCATCAAAATTGATGTAGCCGTTAGATGAAGTAAATCAGTCCATAATAGCCGTCTGATCTAGACGTTGAGAGGTCTGCACTAAGCCACATGCAAGCATGCATAAATACCGTGGCACATGCATGTGAGTGGGTTTTAAATCACATCAACATGTCTGCATGCAAGCATGCACCGGTAGCATGCATGTAAGTGAGCTTTGAAGTCCCATTAACATGTCAAAAAGAAAAATATAATCCCATTATGCAGTAGGAGTTGGCTGATCTTTTTTCCTTACGTGGGATGATCTAAATGATGATGGGAGTTTATTTAGTTTGGCTACCACATTTGTCATGCGGTTATAGAGTTTTTTTAGTTCTATGAAATCGATAATTTTGTGCAGAGAGATATATCGTTGTTCCACGGCAACGCGCGGGGACTCATCTAGTAATATTTAGGAATGGAGGGAGTACTATGTAAAGAGTTAGGTGTCGCACGGTGATAGTGTGAGGTGGGCCATGTAATCACTGAGCCTGCGTGTTTTCACTGCTCTTGCATGCCTCCGCTGTAAGAATGGAGAAAATTGTAATCTAGTAGTAGTACCTCCTTTCGTCAAAAGCGTGGGACATCCAGCAGTCCTACCATCTCGGTAATAAAGACCAATGAGCCGTCAAATCACATAGACCCAGCAGTAAGTTGGACGGACGAAGCAACCATCACTCTTGCGCCAGTGAGAGGTCGTGTCCGCTCTGCCCTGGCATGAATGCGGCACCGATTCTTTGGAGCGGCGCTGACCGTTTCGGGCGGGAAGTGCGCGCGGGCGATGGAGGGGCTTTGGGTGGGCCAGGCTGGTCAGGAGCGGGCGTGGCAGCTGTCCGCATGTCCCTACCGGACACGCCCGGAAACGAGAGGATGCATCGACTCTCGCGGCTAAAATCGTACACTACACAACATCTCTCTGTAGGAGTAGGTCGATCTGTCGCTCTCTCTAACACACACATGCTGTTAAACACACACACACACACACACACACGCACCTTGGTCCCGTTGCACCTTCTAACGTGACTTATTACACCTAGACGGAGGGAGTTGTAAGTATACGAGATACGGTGGCACACTGACTTAAGTCGAATACAAGTGCCCAAAATTTGTGTGCACGTTATAATAAGGATTCACTTAAAATAGTACGTGAGCGAACAGAGGGATCAATTGGACAGTGTTCCCGAGCAGTAGCGAGATGTGTGAGGTAAGATACACCGCTGGCGCTTTTAATTTTTCTTATTAATTTGTTTGTTTCACCCTCTGACTGGTGGGACCCAACGTACTACATGGAGAGAGGTAAGGTGACTAAGGCTGCATTATTTCTGCACCACTGTGGATAGTCTTACCACCAAAGCCACATGACACGATTATGATTGAAATCCAAATGACTCCCACACACACAAAAAAACACGGCATGCTTGTCACACGAATGCAGGAATGTGTAAAAGGTTATTTCCCTCTCGTTGAACATAACGGGAGGGTTGTGTAGCTGGTTAGCCTGTTCGCTCATCAAACTTGAGGTCTCGGGTTCGATGACTACACTTGAGCATAATTTGTGCCAGGAGGATTCTTTGACTGGTCAAAATGTTTTCTAGGGTTTGCACGCTTCACACTCTCTCTCCAGTATATATATACACGCTGGAGCCTCAGCGCTTGTAGTTGCTCTCTTCACACTCTCTCGCCCTATCCCGCTGGAGCCTCAGCGCTTGTAGTTGCTCTCTTCACACTCTCTCGCCCTCTCCAGATCTAAACAAGACTTCGTTGGCCTCTCTCTCCCTTCACTGCTGCTCAAAGAGCCGGCAGGATCCGTCCGACGGGAAGGGAAGGAGGCTTAACGCTGTCGCTGTCGGCGAGGGACTACCGGCGCAGCTGTTCACTTTCCACCCAGCGGCGGCGCGGGAGGGCCTCCGACCCCTTCTTCTTCGCCGTCGTCCCGTCGCCCACTGAACCACGCCCCAAGAACCTTAAGGTATAATTTACTTACTCCACATGCATTGCTCTAGCTGCATGTATACCATGAATCTAGGACATGGTTCAAAGAGGAAAGGAGTGGGGGAAAGTAGTGGGAAAAGTTGTATATAGCATGAATCTAGGACGTGGTTCAAAGAGGAAATGAAGGGGGAAAGTTGTATAGTATAAATCTAGGACGTGGTTCAAAGAGGAAAGGAATGGGGGAAAGTAGTGGGGAAAGTTGTATCGCATAAATCTAGGACGTGGTTCAAAGAGGAAAGGAAGGGGCGAAATTACTAGTTCAAAAAGGAAAGGAAGGGACAAGGCTGTAGAGTTTGAGCAGGACTAGATTTGCTGCGCTCACATAGGGAAAGGTGTCTAAAGATAACAAAACTGGGACCAACACAAATATGCTCCTTGGTTGTTTGTTCTTTGTTGCAACAGACTGTGCATGACCACAGTACATCGGTAGATGCACATGGTGCTGGTGCGTCCACTGTCCCGTGCAACTCATTAGCTGTTGTTAATCTAAGGCCCTGTTTGGTTAAAAACTCCCTAGTCCCTACCTGCTTGGTTCCAGGGACTAAACATGGACTAGAGGTTATTAAATGACATGCTAAAAGATCATGTTACCCCTAGTAATGAACTAATAGAGACAAGGTGCGATGCGTGGCAGGGGCAACTGTTGGAAAAAGACCCAAAAAGACTCCCTTGGGGTCTTCTTTCTTTAGTCCCAAATGCCCACTTTTAGTCCCTAAAAGTCCCTCCTATTTGGTTTAGATGGGACTGACACGGAGTTTTTTTAGTCCCTACACCAAAATGTCCCTGTAAACAAACACCCTCTAAGAATGCCGCTGGAAAATTGATGCAATGCCACAGTTAAAAGCAAATTACATGTTTAACGAATTTTATTGTTAATATAATCTCTATGTTAATATTAATCAATGCCACCATTTGAGAAATGCTACTATCTTGCTTTCTTTCCCATTTAGATAAGGTATATGCTTCTTTTTGTTGGCTTCTGTGTCATCCACCGTTATTGATCACTAATTGTTTCCTTTGCACCTCTATGTAAACAGGGTTATCTACTTCACCTTGTTGCCATTGTGACCTTTTGTTGCACTGCACAAAACACTTTTGTTTTAAGAGTGTTTTGTGCAGTTCAACCAAAATGTCACACCGACAACGTTGCATGATTGCTTGATCTTAGTGGAACTGCACAAGAGGAGATCTTACTTCCTATCCGTTAAGGCGAATTTGGTTCAGATCTTCTTCTTGTGAGTTGTTTGAATTCCGCATCATGAGAGGTCAGTACTAGCCTTCTTTCATGTGATTCTGCAGTGTGCTTTCATATGTTGTGCTACTTGTACGATAATGTTGCTTGATTTTAGTGAACTGCACAAATGGAGACAAGACTTCCAATCTGTATGTGCACCGTAATATCCCATTGAGGTAAGATAAGGATATTTCACAACTATTGGCCTGTATTTTGCCACTTTCATCAGAAAATTAAGTTTAGTACTATACTTGTGCTCCCTAATTGACATGCCAAATCTTACATTGAAGGCGAAGCTTGTATGTTATTGAACCAAGTGATGAAGGGGAAGAACAAGCGGAAGAAAAACAAAAATCAACTCCCGGTGCTGTAATGAAGCACTGGAACTGTGACGACACAAGTAATGATATAGTTTTGCATCTTAATTTATTGCTATGGCTGGAACGAGCAATTGTTTTGCCACTGATTTGATGCCACTCTTAATGTAATATGTAATTATCTCTACTTGTGCAAACAGGGATCTTCTTTGAAGATACCATATATTTTAGTGGAATTGCACAAGAAGATGTTGGAAACATTAAACTAATCGAGGAGTATATAGTAAGCATGGCCACCACCGTAGATAGCAACAGATGGTTCCGGAGAAGTGCTTCATCTGTATGCTCTACACAATAAGCCTCCTGACAAAGGTTGGTACTCGCCCACTGATTTCATCCATATGATTGAGCTTTGTCATCTCTATTGGTGTTGTGCTACTGTTTAGATACTATCATGAAAAAGTGGTATTGTCCTTGAGAAGTGCTTCATATGTGTTGTTTTAAATATTTCCTTTCCTTTTTTTCGAGCAAACAGGGATGCTAGCATTTAGTAGTCCTCTTGTCTTTGCACAACAGGATCATCTTCCTCTGAAGAAGAATATGGAGTATGTGAAGTGACTAGTTCCGATTATGCCAGGATGAAGAAGCCCTGTCTATCTTCTCATCAGAAGGAGCAGTTGAAGGATGGTTACATTACTCCCCACAAGACCAAACTAACTTCAGCTCAGAAGGACTGACAAATCTCCATTTTTTTGCTATGATGCGCGAGTACAATGTTGTTCTAGGATTCTTTCTGGTGAGTTCCATTTTTCTAAAAGTGTGCTCTACATGGACCATGTATGTGCCTGTTGAAACTGTCAATTCATAGTACAGTTTGCTTTATACTAATCACTTTTTTGTATTTGTGCAAACAGGGGTGCTCAGCTTGATTTCAATGGGAACTGCACAAAATGTTCATGAATACATCGAATCATTCATTTCCACCACAAGAAAGTAGGTGCCGATAAGTTCAAGGCGTTGCAACATATAAGGGCGAAATCATACAAGCTACGCGCGAATTTGGTTGATTTTGGTGGAACTACACAAAAAGAACAGCTGGTTTATTTAGCACGAGGTGCCATGTCAATGTCCGAACTGATGGCAAACCCTGCCCATTCCACAATCGTAGGCATTTGATATTTTGGAATGGGACAACCTTGTCAAATTTTGCTCATTGATTTTAGCAAGACATGCGTTTGATATTTTCGAATGGGACGCCCTTTGCTGTCAGCAATGTCGATCAATTTTTTCTTTATTCTTTAGTTGTGAAGTAAATATTGCCTCTGACATGTGAGTCGCTGAGATGCATAATCATCGATTGTTTTGAATGTTCTCTATGAATTGCCAGGCCTGTGTGTTTGATTGCAATGTACAGAAACGCTCAAAAGCTGCTCAAACTCTTTGTACTCCTTCTGTTCCTTTTTACTTTGCACATTGTGAAAGTGCATACTTTTTGTATAAGATTGGTCAAAGTAGAGATACTTTGACTGCAGACAAAACTTGTATGCACGACTAGAAAGGACTGGAGGGAGTACATGTGAAACTGCTGCAAACGAGGTGATCACCCTGGGAATAATGCTAGTAGTATTGTTTTGCATGTTCATCCAATGCCAGTGATACAGGAATTCGAACTAATCGAAATAAATTCATTCATACATGGTCGGATTTCATATAAACATGCCGGATTTCATTACATTTCATACATTCTTCAACTAAAAAGGGGTGCGCTCGAGGTATAATTAATTAACCGAAGCTACCCACATGTGTCCCGCTAAGCCGAACAAAAGCTTCAGTGACTTAACTGCAGGTGCAGTTGCATAACTGACATGTGGCATGTTGGGCCCATGTGTCAGTCAGCCAACTGCACCAGCAGTTAAGTAGAAGCAGCGTTCTTCTCCAGCGCAGCTCTCCGACTCCACGTCGCCGCCAAGAAGCTAACCGGCCGTCAATGGTCAACCCGCCTAGCTTGGCTTCAACCGGAGGGTAGCAGCGGTGGCCTTACTTGGACCCGAGCGGCGGCGACCTACCGTGTTCTACTCTTCCTCGTTTTCTGTGTGGCGCGGCCTCGCTGGCAGCGGGGCGGGGCCTCGGTGGAGCCGGCGATGTCCTCTGTCTCGTTGCCGGCGGGCGGCGCCTCAGCAGAGCGGTGGAAATCCTCCCCCATGTTGCCGGCAGGGTGGGGCCTCGGCTGAGCCGGCGATGTCCTCTACCTCGTTGTTGGCGGGGCGGGGCCTCGGCGGAGCCGGCGGTGTCCTCTGCCTCGTTGTTGGCGCCGCAGGGCCTCGGCGGAGCAGGGCCTCGTCGACGCCAGCGGAGCGG
This sequence comes from Triticum aestivum, assembly GCF_018294505.1. Classification (NCBI taxonomy): domain Eukaryota; kingdom Viridiplantae; phylum Streptophyta; class Magnoliopsida; order Poales; family Poaceae; genus Triticum; species Triticum aestivum. Next base: position 25,054,851 of record NC_057811.1, on the reverse strand, counting down.
GGACTCGTCGGAGCCAGCATTGTCCTCTGCCTCGTCCTCGGTCTCGCCAAACAGTGCCTCGCCCGCTTCATCGCCCTCTTTGCTAGCCTCTTTGTAGGCGGCCGCAGCCTCCGCCATCCGCATGCGGTACCGCCAGCGCTAGAGGCGGCCCTTGCGGGCAGAGCGGTACGAGTCGAGCAGCGCCTTCTGCTCCGCCCGCTCCGCGGCGATCTGCTCCTCCGCCTGCATGTGCTCCTGGAGGAGATGGTGGTTGTAGGCGGCGTCGGCCTGCGCCTCCCGGAACTGCTCCTCATGCATCTGCCTCACCCTGTCCATATATTGGGCACGGGCCTCGCCGATGGTCATGGTGCAATGCATCGGCGAGGATGGCGCGGAGGAGGAGGTTGGCGCCGGATCGTCGACTACCATGTTCTCCATTGGGACGTCGTCGTCCTCCGGCTGCCTACCGGCCAGCCGGTCGGCAGCAATGGCTGCCATCTCCTTGTGGTCCGTCGTTCGCCCGTCCCGAAGAGCGCTGGAGCGCGAGGAAGCCATGGTGGGCAGTAGTGGTGTGGACAGGAGAAAGGGAACGGATGCGGATGACTGCGGCTATGGCCGGCGCAGCAGTTTATATAGCAATGGTGGGCGAGCGGAGGGACGGACGTGTGGCGCCAAGTAGCCGCCTCGGCAACCGCATATCATTAATGTGGGCGGCAGATGGACGGACGGACGGCACTTGTGTCGTTTGAAGGCGGAGCAATCGCCTGCACCGGGAAGCGGGGCGGGCGGCGCTGACTGTTTCGGGCGAGAAGCGCGCGCGGGCGAGGAGATGACTTTACTTGGAGAGGATGACAATGGGGACCCACCAGGTCCATAGCCTCACGTATGCAAGTGCCTCCTTATTTTATATATATATATATATAACTATAATTTATTTTGCTTCCTCCTGGTTTCCTGACATCACGGTCCCACACCATTGTCAACCTATGTAGTAGTCAATAAACGAGAGAATTGCACAAGAAGCGGCCGACAGCTGGGACCAAGCAGCTCGAGCAGTATTTGTGTTTTTGAGGTGTGCGCACTGCAGAGTTTTTCGATGTTTAGCCCAGATATTAATTTTTCTCCTCTGAACAACAACGAAAACATCGCTGCAGGTATTAACTGGGCGGGCTGTGGCCCGTCTAGCCCAGGCCAGATATCCAGCCCAGATATTAATTTTTTTCAAGCTGAAAATGGCTAGCCCAGCTATACTTTTTTTAGGAATACCCAGGCAAGGTCAAATGGTTATTCTCCGCCCCGCTGGGCTGCAAATCTTTCCTAGGAGGGATGCATTAGGCTTAACAAGAAAATGGGCTTTAAGAAATAATAAATGGGATGTAATTATAAAAACTGGGCAGTAACTATAAAAAATGCACCAAACACGTGATTACTTTATAAAATATTATTTTTGGATATTGAAAATTTTAATTTCATTAATTGTTGTGAGCGCAATGTTTCATTGGATTTTTACGTAATATAAATTTATATTGAAATTGTATTTAATCTGACTAGAAATTTCGGGATAAAAATATTTCGGATCCCATCAAAATGTGGGAAATTTTATTGAATTCTGTTTTGAACGGTTGGTTGAAATGGGCTATACTTTTAACAAACTGTAAATGGGCTGTAGTAAATTCCATTAGAATTCAAAAATGGGCTACACATTCTTACAAATCTCAAATGGGCTATAAGTTCTCCGCCACACACTTTTGGCCTTACTAAGTTGACGCGTCCCCTAAAAAAACGGAGTTGACGCGTACGCAAGGCTTTGTCAACTTATAGTCAACACACGGTTCTAGCAGCAGTGGCCGTTGGATGTCCATCCAACGGATGCCGTGCTTCTTCTTCAATCTCGGATATTCTAGCTTCACCCGCCCAAAAAATGATTCCTCCCCCTGACATCTGGGGCGCACCGTTTCGGAAGCTGACCTGTGGGCCTACTAAGTTGACGTACCAATGGCTTTGTCAACTTAGTCAATATAAACGATTCTAGCTGTAGTGACCGTACGATGTCCATCCAACGGCCGTCGTGCTTCTTCAACCTCTGGTCTTCTTTCTCCAGCCGCCCAAAGCAGCGCCGGTCGTGCCGCCTGTTCCTGCCTCCCGTGGCCGGTTGTGCTGCCGCGGAGGCCTCACCGCCCCCTACTACTCTCACCGCTGACCAGGCTATCCCTCCACTCACCCACACCCCTTATTATTCTGCGGCGACGACAGCGCAGCCGAACCAGTGAACCCTCGTACTCCTCTCCGCGTGTGCATCCACTGCCGCGTCTTCCCTGGCTCAGCGTCGTCCCCTTCCTAGGCCTCGCTGTCGTCCACCGCCCTGGTGCTCTCGGCGCGGCGTGGTCAACGTGGTCAAGGAACGACTTCCATCGGACATGGACTGTACGTGGAGAGGCTGACAGCTGGGTCCACGGCAGCCGCAAGGAAGTGCCTCCTTATTACGCGCAAAATAATTATTCCTCCACCTAACAGCGAGGACCCACCGGACGGGCCACCGTATTTCGTAAAAAAACTGATTCGCCCCCTGACTGCTAGGACCCACGAGCTACATCTTCGCACGCAAGGAACTGCGTCCGGAAAAAAAATGATTCGCCCTCCTGACTGCTGGGATCCACCAGCTACATCTTCGCACGCAAGGAAGTGCGTTCGGAAAAAAACGATTCACCCCCCGACTGCTGGGACCCACCAGCTACACCTTCGCACGCAAGGAAGTGCGTCCGGGCAGAAAAAATGATTCGCCCCCCTGACTGCTGGGACCCAGCAGCTACACCTTCGCACGCAAGGAAGTGCGTCCGGGCAAAAAAAAAACAATTCGCCCCCCTGACTGCTGGGTCCCACCAGCTACATCTTCGCAGGCAAGTGCCTGACAGTCGGGACCCACCTGGTCGAAGCGTACGTAGCATTGTCATTCTGGTCGCGAACGTGTACGTACATACTGGTTGATGTAGAGGCGCGCACGTGTCGTAGTAGAGGCGCGCACGTAGCATGTACACGTACGTACAGCGGCCAGGGTGCAAGAAAGAAAATACGGCCACGTATGTGTACATACAGGCAGGGTCTCGAACGCCTACTCGCGCATACGCACGGCCAGGGCTCGTGTACATGGCTGGGTCGAAACGGAGAAACAACATCGTCGTCGTGTTCATGGGGAGGCAACGGAATGCGTCGTGTTCATGGGGAGGCAACGGAATGCGTCGTGTTCATCGGAAGGCAACGGAACGCGTGGGAGCCAACCGGCTGGGTCGGAACGGAATGCGTGGTCATGTTCAACGGGAGGGCTTGGACGGAACAGGCGATGGAAACGAGGCCTGGCGTACTGCAGAATGGAGGAAATGGACCTCCTACGTTCGGAACGGGGTCCTGTTGATGGGAGGGGTGTGGCGTACCGCAAAACGGAGGAAACGGACCTCCTACGGTCGAAACGGGGGTCCTGTTGATCGGGAGGGGTGTGGCGTACCGCAAAACGGATGAAACGGACCTCCTACGGTCGAAACAGGGGTAATGTTGATCGGGAGGGGTGTGGCGTACCGCAAAAC